>NC_134483.1:114776271-114953771 GCF_040206685.1 Ascaphus truei | reverse complement strand
ATAGTAGAACGTGAAAGAGTAGTACACATTGCTGACGGAATAAATATACGTACTTTCCTATCCCTTAAAACATATTAGCAACATTTTACCATAACTCTAACATATACCTGTTTTGTTATCATGCAACATCTACAACATTTAAAACCGGGTCCACCACGTATGACGTGGGACACTTGTCATGGGCCAAGGCGTCCTTAAAAAGGATTACGGATGTAAGTCCCGCCCCCAAGCGACGTGCGCGCCTCAAAGCCTATTGGCTGTCATGTTTTGTTATAGTAACGGTAACTGCAGTGTGTCATGCGTGCGGCTCAGTGTTTGTAGGCGTCAACTGGGCGTTAGCCGAATGTTAATTGAGTGGGAGGAGTGTTAGCGTGCGTTTCACGCTGGTTTAACATGACGTCACACGTATTGCATTTGCGCATTGTGTTATCGGCCGTGCTTTCTGTCCAAACACGTCTGTTTAAAAAGAATACAGATGTACTCGTTTAGAACGAATGTAGTTTCGTCTTCATTGTATTTGAAATAAAGATTTTATGTTTACTGGTATTTTCAACATGTATTGAACGCACAACGTACGCTTTGTTTTGCGCATGCGCTAACAGTTAGTGGAGCCAAGCGTGAAGTGCGTGCACACACTAAGATGTGCGCGCACATTTTTCAGTATACAGGCAACGTTCACTTCATATACATAGTTATGCCTGCTACAAATTTAAAGAAACATTACATACTGATGTACACTTGTACTTCTAACATATAAGTGAGTGACGTGTGTATGTACACAATCATATAGAGCTGTGTAACGCGTTGTCACGGATACATATATAGTAAAGTGCCATCTTTGACCATCATGTGTTTGCTGTATTTCAGAGATGTCGGGGAACATACAATGGGATCAATGTATGATTTCAGAAGAGTCTACCTTTATATGAGATGATTGTGAGGAGGAGGCACCGACTACTATACTACATATGGAACTAATTTTATATTGCTTGCAGCGCTTATTAACAAACAATTAAAAATGTGATACCCTTATGCCTATATTGCATAAGCACTTAATTAACATAATGATGTTGCAAAAGAGTGCCTCATGAATTTTTCTTAAGTGTTCTTTAATTACTACTAGCAATTTATGGCATGGTGTGTTTTATATATAACAACCATTCCCACTCTGCTAACACATTTGTGTATTCTATTGTGTAATGGAACGTATGACTGTCGAAACTATGTAACAATAATAATAATTATAATATGAGCATGTTCATGTATAGCGCTGCTAGTTGTACGCAGCGCTTTACAGACACATTTTTCAGCCTGAGGTCCCTGGCCCGTGGAACTTACAATTTATTTTTTGCCGCCTGAGGCACAGGGAGATAAAGTGACTTGCCCAAGGTCACAAGGAGCCGACACCGGGAATTGAACCAGACTCCCCTGCTTCAAACTCTCAGTGCCAGTGTGTGTCTTTACTCACTGAGCCACTCCTTCTCCCAATGTAAAGGACACTTACAACCAACTAGCCATTTATTGTTAAAAATCTCTTGTTACATGGGTATGTTGATAAAATGGTTTGGGATTGTAGCAAATAATGTTATTGCACAGATGTTGTGGTCCCCTACAATGCATGATGTTCTGAATATTAAATCAACATCATGTAATGAAGTACGTTTCTGTGTATATTTCCTTAACCTAACTAACTATAGTTTACTGTGTTTATTAAACGTTTTAAAAATAAATAGTATAGTCAATATGATCATATAAGCTACCATAATAAAGCTGGTGTTATCATTTGTCGGTGTTATACATGGATCCTACACAAATTGATACAGACACAAACAGTTGTCTTCAAAAGTGTGTCTATGCTAATGTGCACGTGATTGACGTTACAATTGTGAGAATACTTGATAATTATCATCATGATAATGATGAAGTGACGTGATTGACATTCCAAAAATATTACCAACAATGTCATATTGGGAAATTAGAAATGCTACATGACAGTAACATTTGCGACAAAATTGTGTTTTCTGTTAACAGTTTTACACTTGGTACATGTAGGACACATCCACACACATGTGACTTATACATATACATGTCACAAATTTAAATTAATGTTGACTATTAATTCCTAGCATTAATAAACACCTACATTGCTAAATATAAGATGTAGTACGCATTGTTGTGATTACAGGCATTCATGCATGGAGTGTTATGATCAGTCAATTGCATCCGTGATGAATGAGCTCCCGTAAGTAAACAAATAAGTACAGTTATCCCCTTTTCTCCAAACACCTCTATATTACATTAATGGAATTTATAAGGAAACATACATAAAATGTGATGAAATGGGAGTAATCATTTTCTAATACAATGCACATGAAACCTCAAGAGTAGCTAAATGCATATACATGATACAGAAATTACATGTATGTTACATTTGTGTTTAAACCAATATGTTGGGTTTTTAGTTCAAATAATTATAGGAAGATTGAGGTAGGCACATCTTATGAGAGATGTCAGCAAATATACATACCATGATCAGTCATACTGGAGATATACCTATAATGCAAAGGAACAATATATAAATTGCAAACATTGACATGCCATCTTCAGTACCGTAAACAACACAGCAAAGTGTGTATTTGGTGTTAAATGTGCAACACCATGTATATTTAATGACATTCAAAATGTTAATCAGCCTGGTGTACACATCATATGGATGTACATGTTACACTGCACCAATAACATTGTATGTAAGCATACTAGAAGCATGAATGAGTATGGGCATAATATGTGTATTGTCTTAGCATAAGGAACAACACAATGCTAAAATATTAGTGCTTTGTTACTCCAGTTGTATTCACATACACACAACTAATGTACAATTGAAGAGGGATTATATAACCTGTGCAACAATAACATACCGGTGCCACATCCCTTTGTGCACACAGCAGAGAAAAGAAAGGTGTGCAACCCATATTCATCTGTGTCCTAACAGAAGGTTATATAAAAAAACATTATTGTTAAGATAACATAATTTAACTATAAAAGTATAACTTGGAACATATATGTTTTTACTTACAAGAAAAAAATGAATTGATGAGATTCTGGCGTGTCTGGCCACCACTGGCTGTTTGTTCATTTTCAGCAGCTACATGGGTGGGATGCTCGTCTACCAAAGGCTCAGCTAGGTCTGATTGTACATTGTGCCTGAGTGCAACATTGTGCAAAATGCAACAGGCAAGGATAATATCAGGCACTTTTTGAGGCTTGTATAGAAGAGCCCCACCAGTTCTGTCCAGACACCTAAATCTGGTCTTGAGTAGGCCAAATGTCCTCTCTATAACAGATCTTGTCGAGATATGGGCTGCATTGTACCTCTCCTCTGCTTCAGTTTGAGGGTTTAGCACCGGAGTCAAGAGCCACGGCCTAATTCCGTATCCTGAGTCACCTATAATGAATGTAGCACACATAAGCTGACATTAGTGATCAAATTGTACAATGCCAACATTCCTAAATAAAAATGTATTTTGTGTTATAACATGTAAATGTGTACTCACCCAGCAGCCAACCATGTTCAAAATGTCCCTCTTCGAACGCATGGAAGACTGAAGAGTTCCTCAGGATAGAGGAATCGTGACTGGAACCAGGGAATTTGGGTACCACATGCATTATCCTCATCGTGGCATCACATACCACCTGTACATTGAGTGAATGGTAGTGCTTACGATTGCGGTACACATGCTCACTCTGACTAGGTGCAATCAAAGCAACATGTGTGCAATCGATTGCACCCAGCACACATGGTATCCCTGCTATATTATAAAAGCCAGTCCTGACTTCCAGCCACTCTGTTGCCTCTGTAGGAAAATGAATATAATTCCTAGCGCGTCTATTGAGTGCATAGAGAAACTGGGTAAAGGCCCGCGAGAATGTAGATTGCGAGACCCCGCCCACTATGCCCACAGTTGTCTGGTATGACGCGGAAGCAAGATAATGTAATGAGCACAGCATTTTAACAAGCCCAGGGACTGCACGACCTCTGGCTGTGAAAAAATCTAAATCTCCCCTTATCTCCTCATAAAGAGATAAGATTGCTGCTGAACTCAAACGATAGCGACTTACTATCTCCTCCTCACTCATCCCATCTAACACGGTTCTCTCCCTGTACACACGCGGACGAGGCACAACTTGTCTCCTCTGTCTTCTCCTCTGATCTCCTGTCCCTCTCCCTGTCCCTGTCGTATCCGCGTGACTGTCCCTGTCACTGTCCCTCGGTGTGTCCCTCCCTTGCCCTATATCATTCTCTTGATCATCAAGCATGTCATAGAAAAGAATGTTCCTCCGTCTCCTAAACAATCGCAACATTTTGAAATGAGTAGCTGTGAATGAGCAGGTAATGGGCGTCCTTTAAATAGGTATGTGATGATGTCAGGTGACATAGTAAAATGCAAGGTGTTACATTAACATAATAAAGTACTTCTGTGGCAAGCTGTGTGCAGTTGTTCTTAGAAGTATTTGTTGTGTGTATTCTGCAGGGAATGATGATATTTGCCAATGATGTGACGTGAAGCTTTGTACAAAGATTGCTTGAAAATAAATAGTGTAATGTGCAATGCATGTAACACTTGTGAACGCAAGAGTCAGTCATGTAATTAGACAAAAAGGCTGAGATTGACGTGGGAAAAGTTTGGTGTAACATGTGTAATTAGCCATGTTATTGTGACATGTTGACAACAATGAATAGTCGTGTGCATACACTGGCGACACACTTTATTCGAGCTCGGCTAGTCCCAGGAATTCGGGTATACCCGGGTGTATTGAGGTTTGTGACTGTTTTCTGCCCAAGTACATTGAGGTATTTTCCAAGCAGGGATTGAAGTATTTTATTCCCTCTGGCTGCAATACTGCACAGTATATATATATATACTGCATTACAATTCATGAATTTATGCCATCTGGTAGACACGCGAAGCATTGCAGCCTATTAAATCCTAATCATTATCATTTAACAGATCAGCCGCCCGTCAGCCAGGCATGAACCCAGGCTGGGAAGGCAAACGCAACGGGGCTTGTCAGAGGTGAGGAGCGGCGCATTCCAGGTATCTGCCAGGTACATACTGGGTATTTGCTCGAATAAAGTGTGTCGGTGCAGTATGCATGCATTTCTGTAATGAGGATAGTTGCTATAGAATGAGTTTACAAGGTGTCCCAATGATGAATTACTGTACATGTGTGTATAAGTTAGGTTGAAGTGCTTGTAATGCTACGGTTACAATGTAAACATGCAATGTGATTGAGCGTCCAATAAGTGACGTCATGAAAATAGGGAGGACCCAAAACTAGATGTAAACATGAGAATACAGATGTACATGAACGTTTAGAGATGCGTGACACATTACACGCATTGTGTAATGTAAAGGAAGATGAATATACGGTGTATGTGTGACATGTGTGACATGTGTAACATCATGTAAATAATTGTCGCTCAGTTCAGTAAAATGTGTGATATGATGTGAGGTTCTCCTTTAAGAGTTGAGTATAGTATTTTCCCTTGCCACATCATCACATGATGAGTAATGTGACCCGCAAATGCTGAAAACATGTAAAAGTAGAATGTTATGCAAATAATACACGTCAGCTGTGACACAATGCAGGGAATGCCCCCCACACTGTAATGCAAATGACGTTTGTATTGTGAGCAATGAAACGTAAACAGTACTATACTGTTATACGTCCCCGCTCCATTGACTCCATTGATGTACAGAAGAGTTTTTTTTTCTAAGTGCCGTTCCGGCAGCCTTAGCGATCGTTCTCCCCTCCAAACTGCCAACTTTAGTTGGCGGAAGAAATTGGCCATAACATCTCAATTTCGTAGTGCCGATCAGCCCCGATAAGCTGATTTTTTTTATTGAATCCAGCCGATTTAAAAAAGTGGCGATCAGTGGCGAAAACAGGCTTATCGACAGCCGACTGGCCATAACAAAATTATCGGCTCCGAAACCTGGCGAAATCAAGCACTTATCGGCGCTTACTGAATCTCAAACCCAATTTTGGCTATAAAATGCCGAAAAATACCTTATCAACGCTTACTGCATGAGGCCCATAGAGAGGAATAATAGTCTACAGTGGTTAAGATATATCGACAACCTTTTTCTGCTCTGGACAGGGGGTGAGAGAGATTTAGAAACATTTCTCTGGTCATTAAACATCTGTCACGCCACTATGAAATTCACTGGGGAATGGTCAAATGAGTATGTGTACATATATATATAAACACACATTCTAATGTAGATATCAGATTATTGTATATATTATTTCATGGTTACGTGTGAGATTCACTCCGTAGGTGTCTTAGAAGGGAGTAAACATGAACCCCTCATTCAGACCCAATGGACTTAATGTTTTTAGCCTATACAGTATATCCATTCTGATTCCCTTTTTAGTAACCTATTATCAATCTCACCACCTCTCATATTATTCCTAAGATTTTCAATTCCCACAAATTTAAGACATTTGGCATCACCATGATGAATGTTATTAACATGACGTGTCCAATTCATTCTTAAAGGAGTTCATGTGCTCCAGTACACGTCTCTGAAATTCCCTTTTTGTTTTTCCAACATACAGTACATGAGTTGCGCCGCACTCACATATGATACGATATATGACATGCTTGATGTTTTGCAATTAATATATTGCCTTATATCATATTGTTTGGAATTATCAGTATTTATAAATACTTTCGTGGGCTTGATGTATTCGCATGCTTTGCAGCTTTAGATGCTTTTTCATTGATATGTACCCTTCAGTGAAGATGTTAGCCAAGTAGTTGTTAACTTACGCTGGAAATGGCTATGAATTAGCTCATCCCATAGATTTTTTGATCGTCTACTAGTAACATTAGGGGTGTATTTCAAGATTTTTGTTAGATCCTCATCAGATTTCAGAATGTGCCAGTGTTTGGCGAAGATGGATTTAATATGTTTCCATCTATAGTTCTATGTGTCTATGCAGCGAATTTCCTTATTTAGAGGTATGTTGTTGGGTAACAGTAGTGTGTCTCTATCGCTTGATAATGCTCTATTATAAGCACGTTTTAAACTCGCCAAAGAATAGCCATGATTGAGAAACCTTTGTATGAGATCAACTGCTTGCTTCCGAAACTCGGAGTTCGGTGGTCTTGTGAATCCATTATTCAGTTAAGCCTGAGGAAAGGGCAAGATGCCCTGAACTGCTAGTGATGCTTGTTTGGGGAATCCATGTCACAAATATGTATCTCTAAAATGACTTTTTCTTTTGCTTTTTAAACTCTCTGTGACTATCAATTTGTATTTGTGATTATATTTTTGTAAAAATATTTTTTATACATTTTTATCAAATTAATTTTTGCATATTACTCATTGAGAACAGGAAACGGAGGGTGGTGCACAGCCGAAGAAAACTCCACCATGCAAGGTAAGTGTAGTAAAACGTCTATTTATTGGCACATATGGGTTAAAAAAACACTCTAACGTGTTTCGCGCAGGATGCGCTTTATCAAAGAGACTCTTTGATAAAGCGCCTCCTGCGCGAAATGCGTTAGAGTGTTTTTTAACCCATATGTGTCAATAAATAGAAGTTTTACTGCACTTACCTTGCCTGGTGGAGTTTTCTTCGGCTGTGCACCACCCTCTGTTTCCTGTTCTCTCTGTGCTGCTGTTGCTGCTGTTTGGATTGGAGCACGCCGTGCAGTTCAAGCCACTCTGCCTACAAGGAAGACAGTGAGTAATGTTACAAAGTTCATGTTTACTCACTTACTCAGATTGCTATACTTCAATCAAGTTAATGTGACTTTTCCAACTCACTACATACAGTATATTCCTCCAATTGTCGGGCAAGAGGAACTGCTGCTTTATACATCCAGTTACTGCAATACATTTCTAATGGACATTTACATGTGTTGAAGGTTTAGATGCACTGTTTAGGTTTTCTGCATAGTTTACCCTGGTAATCATCTCGTATATTACTCATTGAGTTAGCAAATATGTATTGTTTGAGTGCTGGTCTAAATTAATTTTATGGTCTGTACATTGTTTACCTTTCCAACAATTTGAATAAAGCCAGAATACTTTAATATCACCATGTAATTAAAGGTAATAGGTAACGTACTGCTTGGTGGAGAAGGACAAATTATGTGATATCAAGCTTTATTATTATTATTATTAGTCAATAGTTTTCAGAAAACTCTTAATCATACTGTAGAGTGTATTTGATATACATGCAAATACTGTATCCTAAATAAACTACATTGAAAATTTGTACAGCAGTCTGTCTTGAGAAAAATAAAGCTAAGCAGTCATTCAAGGACAAAGAAACTGTGCACCAGAATGTGTATATAATGCAATTAAGTGTTATATATAAACTCTGAGAGGCTGTCTAGTAATAATACAGTGACTGAACACTCATTGATTAGTGCAACCAGTGTCAATAATGACACAACATTATTAAGTGTTAAATAGTTAAAAAAAACTCATACAAAATTTCTGAGTCTGCTGCTGGTCAACAAAGATGGCTCATCATCTCACGAGCTAACAGTGAAAAAAAAAACAGCACACGACTCTCTTAGTGTAAAATTATTAATATAATGTGACCAAGTATTAGTGGTAAGAATTGCATGTACAGAAAATATAATCTTTAAAACATGGCATGTTTAGGGTACATGTTACCACTACTTCAATCAATGGTTCCAACACCGTGAGGAGACCGTTGCTGCTTCCTCTCCAGATCAGGTAAGTGTGGACGTCCATATGTCCCAGCGTCCTCGTATCCAGAAGACCTCTACCAGATGTCATCAGTTTTCAATGGCAGCTCACTTCCTTACTCGTGGGAATCCAGATGGTTTGTGGTGTATATCGGAACAAACATAAAGCTCCCACAATGCCGGATGAGGAATTCGATAACCTCAATGCATTCCATACTGCTCCTAGTGCCTATGGCAGTGACCACTGACGTCATTGTATCTCATCACCCAAAGCAACCAACCAGCGCTGACTCAGTGGCAAAGTATGAGCTCAACTGTGAGCAAGGAGAAATAAGGCAAATGCCCCAATGTACTTCAAAGTAAATTGGATTTACTTTGAAGTTCATTGGGGCATTTGCCTTATTTCTCCCTGATCACTGTTAATCTCATACTGAGCCTGCGGTTTTTGCCACTGAGTCAGCGCTGGTTGGTTGCCCGTGAAATATCATCTAATGATATCTCATAAGGGGGAAAATACATTCTTTCCTGACTCCCTGGATCAACATCCTTGCCATGTTTACTTATTTGGTATATTCATGTATACCTTTCCTGTCTAAAAAGATGTCAAACCTTTTTTTTTTAAGATGTTTGTATCAGCCATCACAGTCTCCATGGGTAATGAATTCCACATTTTAACTGCCCTTATTTTAAAAAATCCTTTCCTTTGTTGCTGGTGAAATCTCCTTTACTCCAACCTTAAGGTATGACTCCCTGTCGCTTGCACTGCCCTTGGGATGAATAGTTCTTTTGAAAGCTCTTTGTATTGTTCCTGAATGTATTTGTTTATAGTTGTTTATAGTTATCATATCACCTCTTAGATGTCTCTTTTCTAATGTAAACAAATGTAAACAAATGTAAATGTAAAATGTAAATGTAAATGTAATGTAAATCTAATGTAAACAAATCTGATTTAGCTAGCTTCTCATACTGTAAACCAGATAATCCATCTTCTTTATTAATTTGGTGGCTCTTCTCGGCACTTTTTCTAGTTCCATAATGTTTATTTTATGGAGTGGTGTCCAAAACTGCACTCCATATTCAAGGTGTGGTATTACTAATGCTGTATAAAGGGGCATACTTATGTTTACTTCCCTTTCATCCATTGCCCGTTTAATGCAAGATAAGATCTTGTTTACCTTTGCAGCTATTGTATGATGTTGGGTACTATTGCTAAACCTGCTGTCTACAAGCACTCCCAAATCCTTCTCCATTAAGGATTCTCCCAATTTATCCCCATTTAATTTGTAAATTGCTTGTTTTATTCGTGTTTACCAAATGCATAACATTACATTTATCTGTAATAAACCTCATCTGCCATTTACCTGCCCAAGTTTCCAGTCTATCTATCATGCCACACTATTTCTTTCTCTTCCTCCTGTTGAAATCGTTCAGCCTTTCCTGCTAAGTTTTATGACAAAATGGTCTTAAAATCATCTATAAAAACAGCAGAAGATACCAATATTGAACTCATGATTACAATCGAAAATGTCCAGAAGGGATTCTGGGGCTCAAAAAGTTTGTGCAGCGTATTTGTTCATAAATTGTTTAGGGAGTACCCCCTGCCAATCCACAATAATAACTTGATTGTAGATAGGGTATTTGCTCATGGGCAGATAATGAGGAGATAGCGTTCTCCTGGTTAGATCTCTATGAGAGTCAGTAACCAGGACTAGCAAATAACACAGTTTGTGATGTACTGTATACAACCCAATCCCCTTTTGATAACAATAATAATCTTTATGTAGCCAAATACCCCATGGCTACTAATTCTCCGGCCCCTCCAGCACCGTAAATCCCAGTAAAGAGGGGGCAGTGTTGGGAGTAAATCCTTCAGGGCCTGGTTATGTTATTATATAGAATGTTAGTTACTCTAAGGTGACAACTCATTAAACTTTGATAGTGCTGATCAGGGCAATACCGTACATTAATTTAAGGGCACTATTGCAGTTTAATGATAACCCCCTAAGTGAGATCTGTATAGTCCCATTATTACCCCTATTTTCCTGCTGCTAATTAGAGATGGGACACATTTCTGCCAGAATTTGATTCCGTCACAGATTGCCAGTTTCCTTACAGCTGTGCAATTCTGTGGATTAATCTCAGAAAGGCAGATTAATTTTTTTCCCCCTATAACTGAAAATCCATCAGACTAATTCGGAATATGAATCCGCTAATTGTTATGGGAGAAGTAAATAAATAGGGGTGCAGCATCAAGTTTAAGCCATTGTGTTGTAGGTAGGGTTTAGCTGTGGGTTAGTTGGGCCTCTGCTGCTGTAGTACTATAGGTCAAACCTTTATACATTATTCAGTTAATAAAACTTAACCATTTACCTGTGACTGACTGGACTCACCATTGTCTGTGTGTCCAGGTCACTCCCTGGTGTCAAGCCTCCATGGTCCGTGCTCCTGTACTGTCCTTATCTATTATATACATTAGATAGCAGTATATAAATATATTATAGTAATATTAACAATACTGTCCATTAGTTTCAATGAGTGGAAAACGTATATACATTTAGTTTCTTTCATTCCCTGACTCAGACTACTGAGGCTAGCAACCACTGCCACTCCATTACTAGAGTTGCTACATTGGTACACCTTTTGCCAGTGCACCAGCAGCAGCATCCGCCGCCGCCAGGAAAATCAAGAACACTGTGCAAACTGCAAAAGCAGAACTGAGTAAATTAAAAATATCTCACTAAACTGTTGCTCTATTTTCTCTCTTCTCGTATCTCCAGTGTGTCTTGTACACACACACACACACACACACACACACACACACACACACACACACACACACACACACACACACACACACACACACACACACACACACACACACACACACACACACACACACACTCCACTGACCCTGCCAGTCCAATGCTGCCACTTTTTAATAATTACAAAAATATATCTATTTAGTGTACACTACTAAATCCACTGTAACTACCAGTTTAATTGGCTTTTAGGGCTGCCTGCTGGTGGTGTAATTATGTTGCTATAGCCATGGGCCAGGTAAAACATATGAGTCCTTGAATAAGGGACTCTAGTGCACAAAGTGATATGCAGTGTCTATTACTAACAAAGCAGTGCAATCACAATATATCATAATCAAAACATTAAATGTGTTAATTAAATAATCCATGATAAATACGATGCAATATAACAACACAATACAATAGACTCCTCCACTCGAACCCTGAACCCGGATATGTTTCAAAATATCCACAATGATTTGTATCCATAAGGCAGAGGGGCTGGGGACATGTACCAAGGACAAGAGAATGGCATTGAGTTATATTGCAGGGAAAATCTGTGTGGTGTGATGTATATCCCCAATATTTATACTCATTAAAACATTTGCAAAGTGCAGAACCATCAGTTACATCTCCCGTTAGCTGTACTTTCAATGCCAGAGGTGGTGTGGTTTTTTCCCCCAACTTTCCAAGGATTAGATTATAGCTACTGTACATATATCTTATTTAGAGAAGTTGTGAATGGGGTAGATCGGCCCTGCATCTTTGCACCTCTGCATTAAGAAGTCACATGACCCGCCACAACGATAAAAAGTGGTAAGCAACCTTGGATAGTCAGGGTAAGAAAAAGGGGGTTGCAGTCAGACAATAATGTATGTGGGTGCTAGTGTTACCCTGCACAACAGCTGTTATAAACCAGACAACATGATTTTAGTGCTACTACTCCTAGTTGTACAAGCAGCCAGATGTGCATCCCAATAAAACAGCAGCAGTCCACAGTTTAGGAAGAAGTTAAAAAGGTGAACAAATTCCACTACACCCAGGACAGAGTTCTAGCGTTGAATGGCAATTTAGCTAAAATGCTTGCTAACACACTTGTTGCCATTCACATTTGTTGAATCTTAGGGGTTGAGAAAGCTTCTGCTGTGTGCAGAGCCATGTTGGGCCATCATTTTTCTCTAATAAGGTGCTTCCACAGCTGTACAGCAACGTTGTTTCATCTCTGAGACCCTTGAAGAGTAAGAGAGAAGTCGGCATGCTACTTTATGTATACAGAGATTTGAAGAAAAAGGCACACACAGCTTCTGAAATCCAGAATGTGATAGAGTGGTTGCTAACTTCCATGGCACTTGAGTTTGGGGTTGTGGTAAAGGATAATGGTTCCAACTTGGTTGCAGCACTGAAACAAAGCAACATGACACGCATTCCTTGTTTTGAACATGTACTCCATTTAATAGTCACACATTTCCTTGCTCAGTGTAGAGCAGAGCATTTTCTCAGTTTCCAGAAAAATATGTGCTCACTTTAGCAAATCTTACACAGCCCACAAAGCCCTGTGTAGGCTGATGGAGCAAAACAACCTACCTCATCACCAGATACAAATGGATTTGCCTACAAGCTGGAATTCCCCATTATATATGTCAGAGAATCTTCAGGAGCAGCAGAATGTGGGTAAGCCAAGCAGCTGGTGGATGCCTTTCTGCAGCCTAGACAGATGAATCTGATGGTAGAGCTGTGTAGGGTTCTTTTTTGGGTGATCTGACATCAACTTAAATCGAGGGAAGCATATGGTACCTGATTGGATGGCTTTCCTCCCATTATGGTGAAAGTGTATCCCTCTAAAAAAGGGAAGGCCTCCCATGGTACATCCAACAATTGCAGAATCACAGAATTTTCCAATAACTATACTGTATACTGTATGTATGAAATGTTGGGGACAACATTGGGACATGTATTACAGACATCATAAATGATAGAGTGTATTACAGCTAAGATGTACTTTGGGACTTTACAACTTTCCAAGGAGTAGATTATAGCTACTGTACTGTACATATATCTTATTTCGAGCAGTTGTGAAAAGGGGTAGGTTGGCCCTACATCTTTGCACCTCTGCATTAACAAGTCACATGACCCGCCACAACCATAAAAAGTGGAAGGCAACCTTGGATAGTCAGGGTAAGAAAAAGTGGGTTGCAGTCAGACAACAATGTATGTGGGTGCTAGTGTTACCCTGCACCACAGCTGTTATAAACCAGACATGATGTTAGTTGTATGTCTTCATCACCTGCGGTAAAAATGCTAGTGTGGGTCCCACCAGGTGCCCCCTGGACCCCTCGATTAAGTCACGTGGATAGCGTTGTGCGGATTATGACCAGGGAGAGGATTACCCATATGTGAATAAAGCAGTGATGAAGGTGGCTGAATAGAGACCCGCTCACTGTATAGAGGATGCAATAAAGCATTACATTTCAGTACATGGGGCCCTTGAACTGACACAAGATGTGGGGAGAGTAGCCCATTTAGTGCGCGTATGGCACATGTAGTGCAGCATTGATAGGGTCGAGTATGTAGATGAGCTGGGAACTAAACATATACACTCTGTAGAGGTGCCTGAAGGAAGGGGAGGTATGATCCATAAGCCGGATTCTGCTCATTACTGTTGATCTAAATTGATTATGTCAGTCATAAAGGGATCCTAGGTAGGAAGGGATAGCTAAGTTAAAGAATATTGTCTGCATGTTCGCTTTCACAATACTTTGCCTGTTACCCAAGGTTGTATGTATGTACAGTATGTTTCCACTACACTAATACCAGTTACTGCTTTAAAGTACAAAATAAAATATGTTACCTCACATGTACTTCATGCATTTGCATGTTAACTATTGTCTTGAGTAAGTTAAGTTTCCCCATGGACATTGGGCCTTAGGTAATGAATAGTAACTCTGTTTTATACTGATGAGTAAATTTAGTAACAATAGATAGAAGAGTACTCTAGTACTACTCTATGTTAAGAAATGTAAAAGTGTTATAGTATGTATGAATACAGGGCTCATAGTTAGGATGGCTTTGTTACTAGAAGGCCTATGATTGTAGTCACAGATATGACTATGTATGAACTAGGAAAAGTAATAACTGTGTATGAATGTATAATATACAGTAGAGTACTTTCGTACTGCTCACATATGCAAGCTGCATAACAAGGGGTGTCTATGATTCGAGGAGTTGTTAATATGTATAATATTGTTAGAATGATTTATATGGTTAGTTCAGAAAGTCACAGAATTTTCCAATAACTATACTGTATACTGTATGTATGAAATGTTGGGGACAACATTGGGTTTAGTTAGGGGAGACTGTCTGGGAAGACCCATATTAAGAGTGATAGGAGAATGGATGAAATGAAGTACAACAATGCAAAGCTACCTGTACCTGTGACTGCAGTGTTCCCAAGCATGGGAACATAAATAAAGATTGAAGTTGCACTATAAAACTCATGGCACCCATATTTTCCATAACCCAGCTGACCACAGACCACCCCTGAGACAAGGTAAATTACTGCAGATGTCTAATACACTACTACACCGATGTTGGCTCCCTAGGGAGCCAGGAAGGGAGGGTTATATACTAAAAATGAAAAATGTAATGTTAAAGAGCTGTGCGGGAAGAAACAGATGGAGGGAACACTTCGTTCTACTCTCTCTGCGTAGCTCTTCCAGACTGGCAGACTGGTGTGGCCCAGTAGGATTAACGCAGTGGCTTTACAATTTAGAAGCAGCGACCCCCACTGTGTTAATCCATATGGGAAATTATAGAAAAAAAGGAAAATGATAGCGCACTGCAAAGAAAAGGGCTGGAGGCAAAAAAGTTGAAAAAATAAAATGCTTTAATAAAGATGCATAATAGCCTAAGCTAAGGGAGAACAAAAAAGAAAAAGGATATCCCTAACACGTTTCACGCCTTAGTGGCGCTTTATCAAAGGGTATCCTCCGTTTTACAAAAGCTTACCTTAAATAGTAGCCCCAATGCGGAAGTATCTTCGCGCCAAAAACCATCCGTGACATCAGATTGTATGAGACTGGATAGCGAGCTACGGAAGCCCAAGAGGGCAAAAATACCTCCGCATTGGAACACGAAGCAAGGAAGACATACGACACATAAAAATACAAGCAAAAGATCGATGAATCATAATCAAATGCAATAATAGTATAAAGATAATAATTAAAACAAGAAAAAAACAAAAATAAGAAAGAAATGCATAAAAGAAATAATAAAATATACATAAAAAACGGAACCAACAGTAACCATGGTGACCATTCCTATAAACAGACAACGAATAACAAGAATGTTAGTATATAAAAAAAACTATAATGTAATAGAACTCCTAAAGTAGTGAAAAAAAATAAACCTAAAAAATGAAAAAGAAAAGATAAAATCTTAAGAAAATATAAATACATAAATATATGTATAAATATTATATAAGTATATTTGGACATCTGGAAAAATCCACAAATGTCCATATAAAAAATCTAGATAAAGTATTTAAATATCCAATAATTGCCTAATAGGAGATATATAAATATCATAAAAAATAATATAAATCGTGAAGAAATGAAAATAAGTGTCAGAATGTAAGAAATAACATAATAAAAGAAATAATAAACAACCATAAATCAGAAAATAAATAAATATAATTATATGTAACAAATAATAAACCAGATATAAAGTAATCTATAATCATAAAAAATGAATAAGCTCCCAATCTTGATTAATGCCAGCGGGAGATAATGAATCCATACTGTAAATCCAGAACATCTCTCATCTGTTTAGCATGTTTAACCTGTCTTCCCCCCCCCCCCCCCCCGAATAGGGGGTGAAACATGCTCAACAGCCGAAAAAGAGAAGTTCTGGATCCCACCCATAGGACACTGTGTAAAGTGCCTGGAAACCGGGTGTAGAACAGTGTGTTTTTTGATGGCCCTAACGTGTTCCATAATTCTAAATTTAAGATGTCTAATCGTGCGACCAATGTAATGTCTGCCGACTCACGTCACACTTCACTTACATTTAGGGAACATTGTACTATATCTGATATGGAATGTCTATTGTCTGAACAAAATAATTATTTATGTAATGATGAAGATCCCACGTACAATTTTTTTGTCTCTAAACATACTGATTTCAGAAAGAAATCGACTTTTATTCCCTATACATCCAAGGGTCCTTACATTGCAACTTTCGAAAGATTAGTAGAAAAAGATCTTAGGAAGCTGGCTGAGGGTTGTACATTCAGTCCTGTATCCCCGGGCAATCTTTCAAAAGAAGAAAAGGTGGAACTTTTGAATCTTCAAATGGATCACACTATTGTGATAAAAAAACGCTGATAAAAGGGGTGCAGTGGTTGTCCAATCCTCAGCCAGTTACAAACAGGAAGCCCTCAGACAATTGGGGGATTGTACTACTTATAGGAAACTTGGTGGGGATCCTACCAATATTTTCCTTCAGGAGTTGAAAGCATTGCTGGATTTGGGTAAAATCCTATGTGTCCTTAACAATAAGGAATTTGATTTTCTTCTTTGTACACATCCCATTGTCCCCATCTTTCACCATCTCCCAAAGATCCATAAGTCACTTACCTGCCCTCCTGGCAGGCCCATAGTGGCTAGCATTGGATCTTTGGGAGATGGTGTCTCCCGCTATATTGATAGGTTTCTTCAACCCCTAGTTCAGGGCTTACCTTCTTTTTTGAAAGACACCAATCAGTTACTGATGGATTTAAAGGACTTTTAATGGGAGACGTTGTATTGTTGGGTGACTATGGACGTTATGTCACTTTATAGCGTTATTCAGCACCAACAAGGGATTGCTGCAGTACTGCATTTTCTCCATCTATCCAATTTATCCACTTCACTGAGCACTTTTTTACTAGAAGCTATTTCTTTTTTGTTAACTCATAACTATTTCACTTTTGATTCACAGTTTTACTTACAGTTAAAGGGCACTGCCTTGGGTACTTCGTTTGCACCTTCTTACGCCAATCTTTTTATGGGCTTTTGGAAATCTATCTTTATTTTTGGTGATCATAATTTATTTAGGGAGCACATTAAATTTTGTAGGCGTTATATTGATGATTTGTTTTTTATTTGGGATGGTGATTTTTCTTCATTTCAATCTTTTTTTATCACTTTAAACACTAATGATTATAACCTCACATTTACTTATGACATTAATTATCAGCACATTTGTTATTTGGATATAATGCTGTACATTGATATTGATAAAACCATTCAAACAGACATCTACAGCCCAACTCCCGGAATGCTTTCTTAATGTATAATAGTGATCATTCTAGGCCCCTTAAGAAGGGCATCTTAAAAGGTCAATTTTTGAGACTAAAAAGGCTTTGTTCAACTCAGGAATCTTTTGAGACACAATCCAGGGATTTAGCTCATCGATTTTTGATGAGGGGATACAGTCAGTCACACATCACAGAGGCCTTGATGGGGTCAGGTTATTAAATCGTGGAGATCTTCTTTCTAATGGTGGTATTCCTCGTGTTAAGGGGAATCCCAATGTTCCATATTTTATTACACATCAATCCAGACAAGCTGACCTTATAAGGAATATCATTTACAAACACTGGGACACTCTGAAATTTGACATGGATCTTGTTAATGTTGATAATGAGGAACCCAAAATGGTCTTTATAAAAGCCAAGTCTTTGGCCGGTTTTCTGTCACAAAGTTTATTTGATTCACACCATCAAAAACGCATTTCTAATATACCCAAAGGTTTCTTCAAGTGTGGCCATTGTGCGGTCTGCCAATACGCAGTTCCTATTACTTATGTTAATACTGTTATGCCTAAAAGAAAGATTAAGCTTAATACTTTTATTAATTGCAATTCCAGTTACATTATTTACATTACATTGGTCGCACGATTAGACATCTTAAACTTAGAATTATGGAACACGTTAGTGCCATCAAAAAACACACCGTTCTACACCCGGTTTCCAGGCACTTTACACAGTGTCCTATGGGTGGGATTCAGAACTTCTCTTTTTCGGCTGTTGAGCATGTTTCACCCCCTTTTCGGGGGGGGGGGGGGGAGAAAGGTTAAACATGCTCAACAGACGAGAGATGTTCTGGATTTACAATATGGATTCATTATCTCCCGCTGGCATTAATCAAGATTGGGAGTTTATTCATTTTTTATGATTATAGATTACTTTGTATCTAGTTTATTATTTGTTGCATATAATTATATTTATCTATTTTCTGATTTATGGTTGTTTATTATTTCTTTTATTATGTTATTTCTTACATTCTGACACTTATTTTCATTTCTTCACGATTTATATTATTTTTTATTATATTTATATCTCCTATTAGGCAATTATTGGATATATATATACTTTATCTAGATTTTTTATATGGACATTTGTGGATTTTCCCAGATGTCCAAATATACTTATATAATATTTATACATATATTTATGTATTTATATTTTCTTAAGATTTTTTCTTTTCTTTTTCATTTTTTAGGTTTATTTTTTTTCACTACTTTAGGAGTTCTATTACATTATAGTTTTTTTTATATACTAACATTGTTATTATTCGTTGTCTGTTTATATGTTAAAAGGAATGGTCACCATGGTTACTGTTGGTTCCGTTTTTTTATGTATATTTTATTATTTCTTTTATGCATTTCTTTCTTATTCATCTTTTTTTCTTGTTTTAATTATTATCTTTATACTATTATTGCATTTGGTTATGATTCATCGATCTTTTGCTTGTATTTTTATGTGTCTTATGTCTTCCTTGCTTCGTGTTCCAATGCGGAGGTATTTTTGCCCTCTTGGGCTTCCGTAGCTCACTATCCAGTCTCATACCATCTGACTGATGGTTTTTGGCGCGAAGATACTTCCGCATTGGGGCTACTATTTAAGATAAGCTTTTGTAAAACGGAGGATACCCTTTGATAAAGCGCCACTAAGGAGTGAAACGCGTTAGGGATATCCTTTATCTTTTTTGTTCTCCCTTAGCTTAGGCTATTATGCATCTTTATTAAAGCATTTTTATTTTTTCAACTTTTTTGCCTCCAGCCCTTTTCTTTGCAATGCGCTATCATTTTCCTTTTTTTCTATTGTTACCCTTTGAATCGACGCACGCCAACTCTGGGATTGTTTAGAGACCTTCAAGGAGTTTATATGTGAGTTCGCTCATTTTTCCTTGCCCCTTCATAACAATATTTATTGTGTTTGTGATGATCTTGTTGTGTTCCATCTTATAGACCTAGGGGCTTCTGACCTGGTTTATGGGGTTGGTTTACCTATATGTGGGCTTACCTCCTGTCACGGGAGACTCCTGTGGTGGGTAGGATCTCGGTGGCCAGAACAGCACGAGCGTAGTAGGGGTCACAAGCAGGGGTCCGAGGCAGGCGGCAGGTAGCGAAGTCAGGTACAAGCAGAGGTCCGAGGCAGGCGGCAGACAGCGCAGTCAGGAAACAAGCAGAGGTCCGAGGCAAGCGGCAGGTAGCGACGTCAGGTAACAAGCAGAGGTCCGAGGCAGGCGGCAGGTAGCGAAGTCAGGTAACAAGCAGAGGTCAGCAACGAGGAGACTGGAACAGGACAGGGGAGCAAGTACAGGTCTGGGGGCAGCGACTGAGAACAGGAACAAACAGGGACAAGCCAGATTACCAGCAAGGGCTTTTACTGTGAACAGACTTCTATGGTACAGGTACAGAAAACAGATCAGGATATCAGAAGCATGTGCATCAGGAATCTGACTTCAAGCAAAGGCAAAACCAACAGACAGGAAGCAAGCTATAAGGACAGAGACAGGAGCAACAAGAAGACAGACAGACAGAGGAACCCAGAGCCAACAGAAGGCAGCAGCACACCCAGTGGACAAGGAAGCTATGGCTAGGCAGGAGGTCTAGGCGACCCTGACATTACTCCCCCCTCTCGTGAGCGTTCTCCGGACGATCCTCCAGGCTCTTCCCGGAGGCCTTGATGAAAAGTGGACTCAAGGTGACCCACCTCTGGTGGTTTGTCAGCGGGCAGAGGGTACTCCACAGGTACATTGTGTGCTGCAAGGAACCTCCGAATGGGTGCGTTCAACTCAAATGCAGGGGCAGAGACATCAGAAATGTGGGCATCAAAGACGGGTGCAGCCTTTCTACAGGAGTCAGTGGGGACACAGAGTTCACTCTTCGTGGTCTCTTTTTGTGACCAATATATCTCTTTTACTTTTGAAATCTGGAACTTCCCAATGGATACGTTCAACTCCATTGCAGAGGCATGGACATCAGGAATGTGGGCATCAAGGACGGGTGCAGACTTTTCACATGGGTAAGTGGGAACATAGAATTCACGCTCCATGGTCTCCTTTTGTGACTGCCGTTTCGTGGTATCACCTAAAATCTCATTAAGACCAGCTATTTGATTTTTCAGCTCTTGAAGCTGTCCTTCTGCACTTCTTTTCACACTTAATGCAGTTGTCAGTTCGGCTTCTTTGGAGTTGAGTCGCGACTCCATATCTCCCAGCTGACTCAGAGTAAAGTTTAAATCTTCTTCATTTCTGATCTGCAGCTGCCGGTACTCCTCCCGGGCATTGTCCAGCTCCAGCTGCAGCCGGACCTTATCACGGGCTGTGTGGTCCAATAATTTGCAGGAATCGGCCATTTTGACCTCATAGCGCTGTGTCAGGCCAGCCACTTGACAGACGGACAACTTCTCTCTCTCCTCCTTTTTGGCAAGCTGTGTCTTGAGCTCAGCGATCTGCACCTGCAGCGCTGTGAGTTGCTGAGATGTGTGTTCAGCTGCTAGCTTTAGCTCTTCCTCCAGCGAGGCTCTGGTTATGCTCAGTGTGGCCTTCAGCTCCTCATGCTGTTCTTTGGGGACACACTGGGTACTCAAATAATCTTGCAGCATCTTTATTTTGTAGGCAGTCTGGAAACTTTCTTCCTGCAGAACTCGCTGCTTTTCTTCAGCATTCACCCATTTCTCCTTGGTGTCCTGCAGATGTGTACGCAGTTCTCGCAGCTGACTCTGTAGCATATTTTCTGCTTGTGTGCGCCGCTCCAGGGAGACACGTTCTTCTTGCAGCACTCTCTCTGCATTCTGCAGTGCTGTCTGCACATCTAACTTTTCCTGGGCCAACTATTTCTTCTCCTCTCCTAATTTATGGAGTTTCTTATCTCCTTCACTGACTTGGACATAGAGATTCTTGCACTCTTGGGTTACAGTTTCAAAACTGATATTTAACCCTTCGAAGATTTCTCTCAATGAACATAGTTCTGTGTTGAAGTGGCAACTCTTCTCCTTAGAGGCTTCCAGCTCTGTAGTAAGCATGTGAACCTCTTTCTGAGATGCTTCCAGTGCTGCGTCAACTTGAGCCATGAAAGTCTGGTACTGGGCAGAATCAGCGTAGGCCTTCTCCAGCTTACTTGACAAGATCAACCTGTCATTCTCCAACTGATATTTTTCCTTTTCCCAGTCACCCTCTGCTTTTTCCAGCGCTAATTGCATCCTTGACTTTTCTTCAATCAATAGTCTGTTCTCCTCTTCTGATTCATGGAGTCTTTTATCTCCTTCACTGGCTTGGACAGAGAAGTTCTTACTCATTTGGTTTATAGTTTCAAACCTACAATTTAACTCTTCGGAGGCGTCTCTCATCGAACGTATCTCTGTTTTCAAGTAGCATCTCTCCTCCCGATCGACTTCCATCTCTTTTTTGAAGTAACAAATGTCCTCCTGGGAGACTTTAAGCTCTGTATTTAGCCTGTCAATTTCCTTCATAGAACTTTCCAGGAATTCGTTACTTTTAGAAGCGAGGCGCCGATTTTCAGCAGCATCAGCATATGCCTTCTCCAGCTCACCTGACATGACATCCAGGTCACTCTCCAATTGGTGCTTTTCTTTTTCCTGGAGAACACACTTAGCAATTGCTGAGGATAGACAGCTCTGTAGTGCAGAATTAGTTTATTGCTCCTTATCTAAACGTCCATAAAGACAATCAATCGCTTTCTGTGCAGCTTGAAGCGTCTGAGTAGGGGCATCTTTCTTCTCTTCCACTATTCTTGGGATACGTCTGTGAGTTGCCTTAAGCTGCAGCATATCTCTTTCATCAAATGCCGACTCTGAGGTTAAATTTTCATTCTTAATTCCTTCTGCAACTTCCACAGTAATGCCTCCCTTCTTTTTCTTCTTCTTCCTTGCTTTGAGAAGTTCTGAAGAATCAGTGGTACTGTGTTCACATTTACTGCTCAAGACTGTTTGAGTTTGAGCCATCATTTCAGACATGGGGAAACCACACTTCCCAAGAAACCAGTAAAGAGGAAATGTGTTTTTAAAACAGAAGCATTAGAATGAACAACAGGAATATTAGACACAGAGAGACACAAGATAGGAGAGCTGACCTTTTGAGACTTTAGCATCAGTCACAGAGATTTATAAATGCAAGGAAAAAACATAGACAGAGAAACCTGTAGTTACATCTAAATCTTTAGGCATCAGGTGTAGGGATATCATACAGACAGAGAGAACCTGTAGTTACATCTAAATCTTTAGGCATCAGGCGTAGGGATATCATACAGACAGAGAGAACCTGCAGTTACATCTAAATCTTTAGGCTTCAGGCGTAGGGATATCATATAGACAAAGTAAACCTGCAGTTGAATCTGAAACTTTAGATATCAGGCATAGAAATATCATAGACAGCAGGAAACTAATACAGAGAAAACTTGTAGTTAGATCTGAAACTTTTGACATCGGATATAGGAATATCAGACAGAGAACCCTGCAGTCAAATCTGAAACCTTTGATATCAGGCGTAGGGATATCATATGTTGCAGAGAAACAAACTTTAGGGGAACTTGCAGGTAAACCTGAAACCTTAGAACCAATCATATGAAAAACTGTAGATGCAAGAAAATCAAAGCATGCAGCAACAAAATAATGGGAGCACTTTTGTCTTTTGAAATGGGGACCCTGTGAACAGCAGTGGTCCAACCAGGGAAAGCAGTAAATCAAGGTAACCGTCTTAAATAGAAATGTGAGTCTGAAAATCTGTAGTGGCCCACCCACAATGCAGAGACAATTCTTGTCCAGGTAATGAAAGTCTGAAAATGGCAAAAACAGGTACTGCAGGGAGGTTTTTTTTTTTTTTTTTTGTAAAAGGGAATTCTTCTCAGGGAGAAAGTGGCACAAAAAACCCTGCAGAAACCTTTGCAGCAACAAAACCTTCAGGATCCCAACTGGGATTTAAAAAAAAAAAAAAAGTACTTATCTTCCTCCAAGCGGATGGGGTCTGCTGAAGCAGGAAGGCAAGGGTGCAGGCAGAAGAAGAATCTGTTCCAGCGAGATCCAGAAGTGGCCTTTGCTTTCTGTCACGGGAGACTCCTGTGGCGGGTAGGATCTCGGTGGCCAGAACAGCACGAGCGTAGTAGGGGTCACAAGCAGGGGTCCGAGGCAGGCGGCAGGTAGCGAAGTCAGGTACAAGCAGAGGTCCGAGGCAGGCGGCAGACAGCGCAGACAGGAAACAAGCAGAGGTCCGAGGCAGGCAGCAGGTAGCGAAGTCAGGTAACAAGCAGAGGTCAGCAACGAGGAGACTGGAACAGGACAGGGGAGCTAGGACAGGTCTGGGGGCAGGGACTGAGAACAGGAACAAACAGGGACAAGCCTGATTACCAGCAAGGGCTTTTACTGTGAACAGACTTCTATGGTACAGGTACAGAAAACAGATCAGGATATCAGAAGCATGTGCATCAGGAATCTGACTTCTAGCAAAGGCAAAACCAACAGACAGGAAGCAAGCTATAAGGATAGAGACAGGAGCAACAAGAAGACAGACAGACAGAGGAACCCAGAGCCAACAGAAGGCAGCAGCACACCCAGTGGACAAGGAAGCTATGGCTAGGCAGGAGGTCTAGGCGACCCTGACACCTCCGTATCCCTGGGTTTAAGTTCTTCCCCAGTTATAATATTAGGTCTATTTTTATTAGGCTTTATTGAGAGCTATGATTTCCTCATATACACAATATTTGGGGGTTATGTATTGTATTGTATGTTTTTATTTATATAGCGCCATAAATGTACATAGCGCTTCACAGTAATAATACATATATAAATAACAAATAATATAAATAACAGAACATGGGAATAAGTGCTTCAGACATACTGTAAAAGTAACATTAAGGAAGGAGTCCCTGCTCCGAGGAGCTTACAATCGAATTGGTAGGTAGGGAGAATGTACAGAGACAGTAGGAGGGAATACTAGTAAGTGCGTCTGCAGGGGGCCAAGCTTTATGTGTCATGTGTCCATGATTATCCAGTGCTACTCAAATGCTTCTTTAAGCAGATGTGTCTTAAGGTGAGTCTTAAAGGTGGATAGCGAGGGGGCTAGTCGAGTATTGAGGGGAAGGGCATTCCAGAGGTGTGGGGCAGAAAGTGACAAAGGTTTAAGGCGGGAGATGGCTTTAGATACAAAGGGGGTAGAAAGAAGACATCCTTGAGAAGAACGCAAGAGTCGGGATGGTGCATAGCGAGAAATTAGGGCTGAGATGTAAGGAGGGGTAGAAGAATGTAAAGCTTTAAAAGTGAGCAGGAGAATTGAGTGTGAGATACGTGATTTGATCGGAAGCCAGGAGAGGGATTTCAGGAGGGGAGATGCGGAGACAGATTTAGGAAAGAGTAGAGTGATTCTGGCAGCAGCGTTTAGGAAAGATTGTAGGGGAGACAGGTGATAGGTAGGAAGGCCGGACAGCAGGAGGTTGCAGTAATCGAGACGTGAGAGAATGAGGGCCTGAGTCAGAGTTTTAGCAGTTGAGTAACAGAGGAAAGGGCGTATCTTTGTGATATTGCGGAGGAAAAAGCGACAAGTTTTAGAAACGTTTTGAATATGAGAGGAGAATGAGAGTGAGGAATCAAGTGTAACCCCTAGGCAGCGTGCGTGGGCTGCTGGGTGAATGATCGTATTTCCAATAGCAATGTGGAAGGAGGTAGTAGGGCCAGGTTTGGGAGGAAGTATAAGGAGCTCTGTTTTTGCCATGTTAAGTTTCAGTCGGCGGATGGCCATCCAGGATGATATTCCAGAGAGGCATTCAGAAACTTTGACAAAGGTGACAAAGAAAAGGTGCGCAACAACAATAAATAAGTGACGTGATGAATGTGATACAATAAAATGGGTGACCTTGTGTGTAAATTGAAAATAGATGGAGCGTCTGCAGCTGTGACACCAGGGATGGCTCTAGTCCCCCCTATAAGCACACAAAAAAACAGAAAACACAGCGCACAACGCTCATAGTGTATTAAATGATATCTTTAGTAACCAAAGTATAAGGTAAGTATTGTGCGTACATAAAGGTTAAATTAAACAAGCATTTCTGGGTTATATGTTACCCAACACCAACGGACGCCTGTGATGGTCTCGTGGCTCTCTCCTTCTCACTCCAACAACCTCGGTGTAGGGCCTGGAAAATCTCCACTCCAATCGCTGGTATTTTGCCTCTCGCCTTAGGGTGAGGCTAGTGCAGTCTCAGCAGTCCAGAATAACGACCTCCGCTTGTCTGTGTTAGGCCCGTCACTGCATCAATCTCCTTTGCAACGGGGCAGCGGAGCGCACGCTGTTTCAGCGTCCTGGTTGAACACTTCCGGGTCTGTGACGTCACAAATGCCGCGAGACTTCGTCGCAAGTCTTACAAGACACCGGATCAGTTCTCTGGGAGTGCTGAGGAGAGAAGGATACGATCCATTAGGGTAAGAGTTCCTTCCGTTTAAAATGAGAACTCTCGTCTCCCTCCTCTCAATAGACTTCAGTCTCAGGCCAGGAAGGTATAGGTAAAAGCACAGGATACTTTATTTGGGTTACTTGATTCAGCAGCAGTCTCAGATCACAGCAATTGAAGGGTCTCCACCCTCCGGATGTCCCTGTATCCTACTCCCAGCCAAAGGGCACCGGGAGTGGTCCTAGCTCTTCCCCTATCCCCTTGTGTGATAGGAGGTATAGGTTTCCCTCACCGCTCCCCGGAGGGAGGGCCTCAAGCCTGCCAGAGCCCTGACAGCTTGGTTGGGTAAACCTTGCCCCTCTCACCGTAGAGGCAGACCGGTTAAATCAGGAAGTACAATGCATTAAGTACAGCTCCAGTAAGCACCAACCCTGTGTCTCTAATTGGACACAAGGCCTGATGACACTGACACACTGCACTGCATGTGTGGGGAAAACCTATAATTACTCCTAGCAAACCTGCCCTTACTAGGTATTACTTCCAGGAGGAGGGCATACCTATAGCTCAATTCTACCCAGGGCTACACACTTCTCACCATATTTTCACTTTAGACCATTTTTTATATAAACTTCCACAGCATTTGTCACCTTTGCACACTCCTTAATCAAGTCGAAGCACTATTTCCTTTAGTGATCTGCACATATGCCGATATTGTTGCACATATTTTTGACATAAACCTCAATATTCTGTTTTGAGGTGTTGCACAATGTTTTTCTTTTTTTAACATTGCATGTAAAATTCTGCCTATGTGACCAACTGGACAAGTTGTTTGCAGGATAAGCTCAAGGAGAAAAAAAGGGGCAATAAAAGAAAAACATATCGATTAATCAAACAGCAGGCGCCTGTTTGATTATACATGATTACACACTCCTTATCACATTTCTATTAGTCTGGCAATGCCCAATCAAAGTAATCTTTTTGAGAATTTGATAACTAAACTCATACATCAATATATTTCTGGTAAAATCTGCATATTTTTTAAAAATGTACCATAATCCGTTCCATTTCTTTTGAAAATATATCAGCTATCCGAGGTTTGACTTCTATCCTCTTAATACTTTTTTTCTCACTTTTAATATTCATTATTCAATCACAGAAGCAGCAAAGAACTTTAATTACTTCCTGTCCAAATTTCCCCATATCATCTACCAGGTACACATGGTGATCTCCAACTACATAAAGATCATCAATATATTCCTTCAATCGATCCTTCATTTACAATGGTTTAGATCAGGGGTGCGCAAACGGGGGGGGGGGAAGAGATTTTTCTGGGGGGGGGGGGGGGTTGGCTGCAGAGGCCCCACGCTCTTCCCCACGGCATTTAAATTAAATGACGGGTGATCACGTGAGGACTCAGCAGCATGGCGTCAAATGACGCTGCGGGGTCATGTGATGTCCCATGACCCACAGTGCGCCGCTGCAAGGTGGGGGGGGGGGGGGTGAGAACCAGGGCAGGCAAGACAGGC
The DNA here is from genome assembly GCF_040206685.1 of Ascaphus truei. Taxonomy (NCBI): domain Eukaryota; kingdom Metazoa; phylum Chordata; class Amphibia; order Anura; family Ascaphidae; genus Ascaphus; species Ascaphus truei. The sequence goes on along the minus strand of NC_134483.1, from coordinate 114,925,986 downwards.
GGGCAAAGCAGCAAAAGTTTGCACTCCCCTGGTTTAGACTAGTAATTATATACAGTAATTGTGCATAATAGTTAAAAAGAAGCATTGTACACACTATTGAATCTATGAAGTAATCTCTTGTGGGTCAATTAAAAAGCATTACAGTCAATAACAAAATATCTTGTTTTTTTTTAATTAATACTTATTAATCTACAAGTGTTATGCTTACTATCACCGACCTCCATTTCTATATGCACCTTCTACAAACTCGGCAATTCCTGACTTTTTTTTTTATTTCCAATACCATTTTATGACTTCATATTTATGAAGATTGGGTCATTGATTTAGCAATAATTGTGAAAGCTAAGATGTTTCAAAATGGGCTGTCCTACTTAGTTAGAAACATTTTTATGAAGCTGAAATTAAGTGGAAACCTTATATTTTTTACCATTTTAACAATTCTTTCATAATTTAAGACATATTTAATATCTTTTTTTTAATTTAGGTCCAGAAGATCATAACTTCATAAAGCTGTGCACGTTTACAGTATTTTGCGACGTCATGGACCTTGCAGGATTTAAGTAAGCCATTTTCTCACTGGTTCTCTTACAGTGCTTTTCTGTATTTCATCCTGATCATATATTCCACTGTAAAATTTCAAAGGCTGTTTATTATAAGAGATACAACAATGCTACTATAGCCATCTACAGTATGTGTTATCAATGCTATTATCAGACAATTTGATGGAAATTTGTATATCTTGTCAACATTTATGCATTTATCTCATTGTTTTCTTTACCGGTGTCTCAATGCTTACACTGGGCCTTAAGACCCTCTTTATACAGACCCTGTATTTTTCCTATAGATAATGTACTTTCACTAACAATACCTAAGTAACTGTTTCCTGCTGTACATGCATACTGTATGTACAGTAAACTGTAGGTATTTCAAATGATGAAGAACACATATTGTTTGACTGGGACACTAATCCGCTGCAATAAAATAGATTTAATTGCTTCTGTTACCCAGGTGTATGATTCTGAAATGTATATTTTCATAGGTGTTGAAGTATTATTTAGATGTAATATTCTTTGTCGGTGTCCTTAATACTTTGTTATTTTTATTTTGTTTAATTTTTTACTCCAATTTTTAAAAAAAAAAAGGGTTACACTATTATTGTAATTATGTATATTGCAATTATTTTTACCTACTTGTTTGTTATTAAAATTATATGACATGAGTGCCTGTTTTATTTCTCCTCTTTAACATCTTAGTCCCAGATCCACAGGGATAAGAGATAACATGTTATAGGTGTTTGTAACAGTTACAGGCCAGATTAAAATGAAAGTGTGGATACGATCCATTAGGGTAAGAGTTCCTTCCTTTTAAACGGAAAAATGAAAGAGTGATTCTGGCAGCAGCATTTAGGATAGATTGTAGGGGAGACAGGTGAGAGGCAGGAAGGCCGGACAGCAGGAGGTTACAGTAATCAAGACGGGAGAGAATGAGGGCCTGAGTCAGAGTTTTAGCTGTCGAACAACAGAGGACAGGGCGTATCTTAGTTATATTGCGGAGGAAAAAGCGACAAGTTTTAGAAATGTTTTGAATGTGAGGGGCGAATGTGAGAGAGGAGTCGAACGTGACCCCTAGGCAGCGTGCTTGGGCTACTGGGTGAATGATTGTAGTTCCAACAGTAATGTGGAAGGAGGTAGTAGGGCCAGGTTTGGGAGGAAGTATGAGGAGCTCTGTTTTAGCCATGTTGAGTTTAAGGCGTTGGAGGGCCATCCAGGATGATATAGCAGAGAGACATTCAGAAACTTTGGTTTGTACAGCAGGTGTAAGGTCAGGTGTTGAAAAGTATATTTGTGTGTCGTCGGCATAGAGGTCATAATTAAACCCAAAAGATGTTATTAGGTCACCTAGAGAGAGTGTGTACAGAGAAAAGAGAAGAGGTCCCAGGACAGAGCCCTGGGGTACCCCCACAGAGAGATCAATAGAGGAGGAGGAGGTGTTAGCAGAAGAGACACTAAAAGTACGATGGGAGAGGTAGGATGAGATCCAGGATAGAGCTTTGTTCCGAATACCTAGAGTATGGAGAATGTGGAGGAGAAGAGGGTGGTCCACGGTGTCAAATGCTGCAGAGAGGTCGAGTAATATGAGCAGAGTGTAACGACCTCTGTCTTTGGCAGCATGGAGGTCGTCAGTTATTTTGGTGAGGGCTGTTTCGGTGGAGTGAGCAGTGCGGAAGCCAGATTGTAGAGGGTCTAGGAGAGAATAGGTGTTGAGAAAATGGAGCAAGCGAGAGAATACAAGACGTTCAAGTAGTTTAGAGGCAAAAGGCAGGAGGGAGACAGGTCGATAGTTAGAAAGACAGGTAGGGTCAAGCTTGCTGTTTTTGAGTAATGGTATGACTGTTGCATGTTTGAAGTAGGATGGAAAGGTTCCAGAGCAGATGGAGGAGTTAAAAATGTGTGTAAGCGTGGGGATTATAGTAGGAGCTAGAGGTTTTAGGAGATGGGAGGGAATGGGGTCAAGAGGGCAAGTGGTAGAGGGAGAAGAGGAGATCAACAGCGACACATCCTCCTCTGAGACAGTGGAAAAAGACTCAAGGAAGGCAGGAGGAGAGTTAGGAAGAGGTGTAGGATGGGGGGAAGAAACAGAGGGGATGTTCTGCCGTATGGATTCCACCTTTTCCTTAAAATAGTCAGCAAAGTCCTGAGCGGAGATGGAGGAAGGAGAGGCAGCTGAGGGTGGTTTGAGTAGAGTATCAAAGACAGAGAACAGTCGGCGTGGGTTAGACTTGTGCATGTTGATTAGTGCAGAAAAGTAGGCTTGTTTAGCTTGCGAGAGGGCAGAGTTGAAACAGGATAGCATAAATTTGTAGTGAAGGAAGTCTGCGAGAGTGTGAGACTTCCTCCAGAGGCGTTCAGAGGAACGAGTGGAGGAACGCAGCATGCGCGTGTGGGAATTTAGCCAGGGTCTACTAGGGTTAGAAGGGCGAGGGCGGCAGAGAGAAAGTGGGGCATGTAGATCAAGAGACGAGGACAAGACAGAGTTGTACTTTCTGACCAGGTTGTCAGGGTCTGTAGCAGAGCTGAGAGAGGAGAGGGAGGAGTGTAAAGTGGACTCAAAGTCAGGTAAGTGAATAGAGCGCAGGTTTCTGCAGAACCGGGGTGTAGATGGAGGTGGAGAAGGGGAGAAGTGAGATAAAGAGAATGAGATGAGATGATGGTCAGAGAGAGGAAAAAGGGAAATGGAGAAATCAGAGAGAGAGAAGTTTTTAGTGAAAACCAGGTCTAAGTAGTGGCCATCCTTGTGGGTGCTGGCTGCAGTCCACTGTTGAAGGCCAAAAGAAGAGGTAAGAGAAAGAAAGCGGGAAGCCCAAGAGAGAGAGGGGTCATCAATGTGGCAATTGAAGTCCCCAAGGAGAAGAACAGGGGAGTCTGAGGAGAGAAAGAAAGAGAGCCAGGATTCAAAGTGAGAGAGAAAGGCAGAAGGGGGATGAGTAGAGGTAGGTGGGCGATAGATGACCGCCACATGAACAGGGAGAGGAGAGAAGATCTGGACAGTGTGAGCCTCAAAGGAGGGAAAAGCAAGAGAGGGGGGAATAGGAAGGGTTCGGTAACGGCAGACAGAGGAGAGCAGGAGACCCGCGCCTCCACCCCTGCCATCAGGGCGCGGAGTGTGGGAGAAGGAAAGGCCACCATAGGAGAGGGCAGCTTCCAGAGCAGAGTCAGACTGAGTGAGCCAGGTCTCAGTTATAGCAAAGAGAAGCAGGGAGTGAGAGAGAAAGAAGTCATGTACAGAGAGGAACTTGTTAGAGAGGGAGCGAGCATTCCAAAGGGCACAGGAGAAAGGGAGAGAGGAGGGAGGGTGGCAGGGGATGGGTATGAGGTTAGAGGGGTTGACACCAGAAGGAGTAGAAGTTGTATGTGGGAGGCGAGGACGAGAGCAAGTTGAAATAAGACAGGGACCAGGATTGGGAGAGATATCCCCAGAAGCAAGGAGGAGAAGCATGGATAGAAAGAGGATGTGTGAGGAGGATTTGTAGGGGTGTTTTTTAGTGCAGGGGATATAGCTGTGTGGTGTCAGAGGACGCAGGTAAGAAAGGAGTTCATGTGAACTGAGAAGTGGTGACGAAAGGAGAGATGGAGATATATGAATAGAGTTTGAGACATACTGAGGCTGGTAAAAAGAAGTGCATAATTTGAGAAGAAGTGAAGTCACAGCAAATATAAAAAGTAAAGGCAGCATCACAGCAGTAATGATGCAGTCTGGTATTGATGATATCCTCCTTTCCAGCGTAGTTCAAATGCAGGAATCAGGGCCAGATGGGGTGTCCACTTCTTCCTCACTTCTTTTGAACTTCCTTTTAAACTTCAGTTGTTCAGTAGTCATGCCACTTATAATGGGCCACTTCCTTTTAAACTTCAGTTGTTCAGTAGTCATGCCACTTATTATGGGCCACTTCCTTTTAAACTTCAGTTGTTCAGTAGTCATGCCACTTATAATGGGCCACTTCCTTTTAAACTTCAGTTGTTCAATAGTCATGCCACTTATAATGGGCTACTTGGATATGGGCTGCAAGCAGACTAGCTGTTCTGACTGGGTTTATATAGGCCTAAAAAGTCACCTGACAATGTTGTTCTGTCTGCTTAATTAGCACATCTGAGGCACATTCAAACAAATGGTTTTCTACACAGGGTGTTCCCTGCCTAGGTGGCAACACTTAATTTGATTAGGGGTAGACAGAAAACAGCATTCAAATATGGATTTTACCTAGCATTGGATCACTTGCATATACTATATAATACACACAGCAGAGGATTTAGAGATGGATTTTACCTAGCATTGGATCACTTGCATATACTATATAATACACACAGCAGAGGATTTAGAGATGGATTTTACCTAGCATTGGATCACTTGCATATACTATATAATACACACAGCAGAGGATTTAGAGATGGATTTTACCTAGCATTGGATCACTTGCATATACTATATAATACACACAGCAGAGGATTTAAAGATGGATTTTACCTAGCATTGGATCACTTGCATATACTATATAATACACACAGCAGAGGATTTAGAGATGGATTTTACCTAGCATTGGATCACTTGCATATACTATATAATACACACAGCAGAGGATTTAGAGATGGATTTTACCTAGCATTGGATCACTTGCATATACTATATAATACACACAGGAGAGGATTTAGAGATGGATTTTACCTAGCATTGGATCACTTGCATATACTATATAATACACACAGCAGAGGATTTAGAGATGGATTTTACCTAGCATTGGATCACTTGCATATACTATATAATACACACAGCAGAGGATTTAGAGATGGATTTTACCTAGCATTGGATCACTTGCATATACTATATAATACACACAGCAGAGGATTTAGAGATGGATTTTACCTAGCATTGGATCACTTGCATATACTATATAATACACACAGCAGAGGATTTAGAGATGGATTTTACCTAGCATTGGATCACTTGCATATACTATATAATACACACAGCAGAGGATTTAGAGATGGATTTTACCTAGCATTGGATCACTTGCATATACTATATAATACACACAGCAGAGGATTTAGAGATGGATTTTACCTGAGGAGAGAAGAAGGATAAGATCCATTAGGGTAAGAGTTCCTTCCTTTTAAACTTCAGTTGTTCAATAGTCATGCCACTTATAATGGGCTACTTGGATATGGGCTGCAAAACAAATTTCACTTTAATACAAAAATCTCCGCTAAAAAGATATCTCAGCTTTACACTAAATCCCCATTGAAAACAACGGCCATGCCGCCATGGGTTTCAATGGAGCAACTCCGCCGTTGTAGTCAATGGGGTTTCCTGCCATAGACTTTCAATGTGGAACCGCCGCCATTGAAGTCTATGAGAAAATCCACAAATCTTTACATTCGTCCATACTCCGTCTGGTTGGTCTGAGGGGGCTGGAAATGGGCATGCATTAAAGCCGGAACCTTGGCTACATGCCACCCAAATCCCATCCCTCTGGGCATTCCAGAACCGGAGATATGGACTTACATATTTCAACATTTTACACTTAGTCATTTTTTCACCATGCGGCTTTTCCCCCATTAGAATCAATGGTAAAAAGTCCCGAACATTCAAGGGGGTCCATACTCCATCGGGTTGGTCCAAGAGGGTCAAGGATGGTTCTGCAGTGATGCCGGAGCAGTGACTACAGATACCACAAACCTTGATCCTCTGGTACCTCCAGAACCGGAGATATGGATTCCTAAATTACAGCATTTCACACTTAGTCATTTTTCGGAGCTGTTTCTGCCGCCGCCATTGAAGCCTATGGCGCGACCCGCTCTTCTCGGTTCGACTCTTATCGGGGGTCCAGGATTCGGGGACCCGGTTGTGATCGAGTGGAGGGAAGCCTAGGAACTAGGGGCAAAAAGAATTTTATTTCTAGGTGCTCTAGAACTGTTTATTCCCACGCCAATTAACGTTGAACTTGACTCAAGTGATTATAACTCTTTTAAAGGACATTGTATCCGCTTTGCGGTTTGCGGTCTGGACGGCAGCCAACTCGTTCTTCGAAAGGTACCTCGAGGAATCTCCATTGAAGTCAATGGGCCCATTGACTTTCAATGGGAAACCGCCGCTCTCCCTCTCGGACGCCACCTGCTGGTCTTTACAGGAAACAGGACTAAAACAGCACAATTCTCTATTGAAATGCATTGAGCCCTAATGGCGGCCAATGGGGACCTGCAAAATGGTGCCTGAAAAGGCAGGAAAACTACACAAAGAGCTATAATCATTAAAGAACTATTAACCCTTGTGCTCCCGGATGGATTCTAGTGTGTGTGTGATGCAGACACTGATTAACAATAAAACATGGGGGAACAGGGAATATACATTTTCAGGTTATGACAAGGGTTAAATCACACGTCTGAGTCTCAGCCCAGTTAACCCCTTGTCTCCCTGGTGAGGTTAGAGGGTGGCCAATTGGGGTGTAACCCCTTTAATCCCGGGCCAAATCCTCTCCATCGTCACAGTGTCATATGTATCCAAGGGGAGTGTTAACATGCTCTGAGTCCACCGTTAGTGACATCAGAGATGTGCCAGGTTCCTGAGGTATATAAGGCACCGCACTGTCTAAAGTAGGTTGTTGGATAAGGAGCAAGTCTGAGTTGAGACTTGGGAGTAAGGGGCCCACAAGTGCGTTAACTGGTGGCCCAGTTCAAGGTCAAGCAGCAGCCAGGCTGACAAGGCCTACACTGTGTCCAGGGACCTGGCACAGTGGTGATTTCCCTAAGGGGATAGGGGATCCCACTCCATTGGGAGGGCATACCTTTTAAAGGGAAGTACTACGAAGAAAGCACAGATAAGTTGAAAGCTGTGAAGGGCAGCTGGCCCATACCACCATGCAAATAAAGATGACCTTGATTAAAGATACCCTCATGTGTGAGTCTGGAATTACTCCACAGTGGAAGGCACCACAGAGGAGTTCCTCATCAGAACCATCTCCTTGCGGACGCAGAGATCCTGATGAGGTGGAGGCGCTGCACTGTATGTAGGTAAGACTCTAGCACACTACCTCAGCTGCCTGTCTGGGTTGGCATTCCCCACACAACATCATGCGGGAGACTCAGGAGTCCTATTGCCAACAGGTGCACTACCAGACACGACCATGTAATGGGGACTGGTTAGACCACAGGGGCCAATGTGAGATTGGGTGGGTCAGACAGGTCCAGAAAATCCGTTACATATATATATATATATATATATATATATATATATATATATATACATATGCATGATAAGGATATACATGCCGAAATACAAATATCTCAAAATATCAAACAGCACCAAGCCAAATTAATATCTAAGAAATTCTAATAAAAACACTCAATTTGACAATATGTACATGATACAATTAATCTGTGCATCATGTATACTTTGCCAAGTAATGGTCAAAATCAAATAAACTATTCCAAACAAGATACTGTACAAAGCAATCATTAAATACAAACAAAGCAAATCAACAGATTTAAATTACCATCAATTAATTAATCCAATCTCAAGTCAATTACAATCAAAATCAATTACACAGTTCAAATCCTAAAAACAAACCATTCTGAAAAATATTCTACGTCAAAGTAACCACCATGTGACTAAATCTAACTTCCAAAAATAAGCCAAATAAATAATCTATTGCAAACAGCCTTTAAAATAACCTTTGAAAAAATAACATGTACATTACAAACACATTTTTACACAAAGCAGCAAATTCCAATTAAAAAACCATGAAAACAAGGCAAGCAAACATTATGCAAACAAGTTTTTTTATACCTGTATGTATGTCCATCTATAGTTTACATACATACATACAGGTGCAATAAAAGAGCATAAAAAACAATTTAATAACATTAAAATTAAACATACAATACATCCAGTGACTGTCCCTGTACGTATGTATGTCCAGAAGATACACATACAGGAGCATGTCCGTAACATTAAAAATGGCTTTTTAAAACATAGGGCCTCATGCAGTAAGCCCCGATAAGGCTTTTTCGGCATTTTATAGCCGTTTTTTGCCCTCCTGATTCAGTAAGCCCCGATAAGTGGGAATTATCGGCAACTTTTCTTCCGAAAAAAAAAATTTCGCCACCCGGCTGCCGATAAGCCACTTATCGGGACTTTTTTTTCCCGCCTGAATTCAGTAAGCCCCGATCAGCTTTTTGGTGCTGATCGGCAGGCCAGATTGGAGATTTTATGGCCAATCCAGCCCGCCAACTAAAGTTGGCAACTTGCTGAAGGAGAAGCATCGGCAAGGGCGACACTTAGGAAAAATCAGCCCTTTTTCCTGCCTGTGATTGATGCCGGGGGTCTCCGGAGCTGATACCCGCACCGGAGCCCCCCGGCATGCATCCGAGGCAGGAAAAAGGCATTTAAAAGCCACTTCATTACCTTAGCGGCTAACCGCTAAGGCAATGAAGGGGTTAACCCACCGTGCCAGCGTTATTGTGGGTAGCAGGGATGGGTGAGGGGGGTATTTGGCCCTGGGTGTGAGTTTAGGACTTGCGGGGGGGATGCGGGGGCACTTAACCCCTTCACGACCGTAGCGGTTAATACCGCTACGGTCCTGAAGGGGTTAAGGCCTCCCGCTACCCACCCGCAAGCCCTAAACAACCACCGTTGGGGCTAATGCCCCCTTAACACACCCCCACTACCCACAATAATAAAAAAAAAACACCCCAGCCCCACAATAACGAATTAAATAAATAATTAAATAATTATATATATATATATATATATATATATATATATATATATATATATATATATATATATACCCAACAACACCTATACCCCCCTAACATACAGTATAGTAATGGGCAGAATGACTATTATCCACAAATGGATAATAGTGCAGTTGTCCATTTACAATACATACACAACAATAAAGACTTTAAATACATATAGCACTCACCCATGTCCCACTGCCACGATGAAGGCCATCCTCATCTTCATCCTGCCCATGCCCCATCCGCTTCTGCAAAACAAACACAAGAATTACAACATCCAAATTAATGTCCCCTAACACCTTAATCACCATAGCGGTTATTAACCGCTACAGTTATTAAGGGGTTAAGCCACCATCACCCACATACCCTCCCCCACAAAGCCCCCCAACCACCCTCACCCAATACCCACAGGGGAGTCCTACCAAATACCCTTGGGCCTAATACCCCCTCCCCCAGCACATACAGTACAATAATGTGCCAAATAACTATTATCCACATAGGGATAATACATTATTTGGCCATTATTAAACACATTCAATAACGTTAAAATGTAAAGAAACTTGTACTAACCTCATCAATAAGAAGTCTCCGTCGCCAGCATCATCCTTGGGGTCCGTTGCCAACATTAGAAATAGCCACAACATTTCAATATCATTAACATAACACTGAACCCCTTAATCACCTTATCGGGTACTAACCTGAAAGGTAATTAAGGGGTGAAGCCATCCTGCAATGCCTACAACAGTTATGCATAACATCCTCAGTGAAATAAAAACCAATTGCCTAACCAAATTCCATTTAATCATTCAATCTGTAGGCTCACATGCCTCATAAAACATTGCATTTACAGTGTATACATGTAGCATAACATGTAAACTGCATGTACACGCTGCAAATCAATGTTAACAATACAATAATGCCACTCAAATCGCCATACATCACAAGAAGTATATTATTTAATACAATAAACTCACCATCAATGAATTACCACACATCAATTACATCCCTAAACAATTAAAATACCATCCATACCAATTACACAATGAACTAAAGCTATTCTAACAGAGAACAACTTCAAAACATAGTCAAAAGTACACCAACAATTACAATATAATAAAGCAAGGCTTTCCATATCCTACTGTACGGCCTGGAAGCCCAAAACTTACATCTGTCTAAAAATAAAATACATTTAGCACACATCAATGCATAGCCACAATGATTAACAATACAGAATTAGAAGCTTTAACAACACTATCATTTCTTACCCTGTATATATATCTGTACACATACATACAGACATACATACAGTGGGAAGAAATGATATGCATTGTAAAAAATGAAAACATGAAAAAGCAACACAAAAAACAGTTACATTAAGTACATTTCTTTATTTAACTTACCATTACTTGCCCCCACCGACTCCCGTTGATCAGCTTACTCACGAACCAATCCACGACACCATCCACGACACCATCCAGGAACAAATCCACGACACAATCCAGGAACAAATCCACGAACCAAACCAGGAACCAATCCAAGAACAAGTGCAGGAACCAATCCAGGAAGCAAGCCACGAAGAAATCCAAGAAACAATCCACGACACGATCCAGGAACAGGAACCCATAAAAGAAAAAAAAACATAACAAATTAAACATTAAAATAATAAAACATGACAATCAAGGGTTGTACTAGTTTTATTCTTAGTGAATCTGTATTACAATACCTTGTTCCTGGGTCTTCTTGACGTCCGGTGCCACGCCCTGGTCTTCAATCTTCAGGAGGAGGTCCGTCCTCCTCGGCATCTGCCTTCAAAATGAGACGACATAGGCTTTTATAGGCCTATGACGTCACATTTGTCGTCATATGGTTCCCACGGCCCTGATTGGGCCGTGAAAACCATGTGTTTTGGCCGATGTAAAAAAATTGATGACGTCACTTAAAGGCAATGCCAGCACAGCCAATCAGAATGGCTTTGCTGCTATTGCCTTTAAGAAAACGTCATGAAATGACACATGGCCGGACTCACATGGTACTTGAACCAATCAGAGTAGGGATGGAGTTCCCACGCTCTGATTGGCTGGCTTACCATGTGAGTCCGGCCATGTGTCATTTCATGACGTTTTCTTAAAGGCAATAGCAGCAAAGCCATTCTGATTGGCTGTGCTGGCATTGCCTTTAAGTGACGTCATCAATTTTTTTACATCGGCCAAAACACATGGTTTTCACGGCCCAATCAGGGCCGTGGGAACCATATGACGACAAATGTGACGTCATAGGCCTATAAAAGCCTATGTCGTCTCATTTTGAAGGCAGATGCCGAGGAGGACGGACCTCCTCCTGAAGATTGAAGACCAGGGTGTGGCACCGGACGTCAAGAAGACCCCGGAACAAGGTATTGTAATACAGATTCACTAAGAATAAAACTAGTACAACCCTTGATTGTCATGTTTTATTATTTTAATGTTTAATTTGTTATGTTTTTTTTTCTTTTATGGGTTCCTGTTCCTGGATCGTGTCGTGGATTGTTTCTTGGATTTCTTCGTGGCTTGCTTCCTGGATTGGTTCCTGCACTTGTTCTTGGATTGGTTCCTGGTTTGGTTCGTGGATTTGTTCCTGGATTGTGTCGTGGATTTGTTCCTGGATGGTGTCGTGGATGGTGTCGTGGATTGGTTCGTGAGTAAGCTGATCAACGGGAGTCGGTGGGGGCAAGTAATGGTAAGTTAAATAAAGAAATGTACTTAATGTAACTGTTTTTTGTGTTGCTTTTTCATGTTTTCATTTTTTACAATGCATATCATTTCTTCCCACTGTATGTATGTCTGTATGTATGTGTACAGATATATATACAGGGTAAGAAATGATAGTGTTGTTAAAGCTTCTAATTCTGTATTGTTAATCATTGTGGCTATGCATTGATGTGTGCTAAATGTATTTTATTTTTAGACAGATGTAAGTTTTGGGCTTCCAGGCCGTACAGTAGGATATGGAAAGCCTTGCTTTATTATATTGTAATTGTTGGTGTACTTTTGACTATGTTTTGAAGTTGTTCTCTGTTAGAATAGCTTTAGTTCATTGTGTAATTGGTATGGATGGTATTTTAATTGTTTAGGGATGTAATTGATGTGTGGTAATTCATTGATGGTGAGTTTATTGTATTAAATAATATACTTCTTGTGATGTATGGCGATTTGAGTGGCATTATTGTATTGTTAACATTGATTTGCAGCGTGTACATGCAGTTTACATGTTATGCTACATGTATACACTGTAAATGCAATGTTTTATGAGGCATGTGAGCCTACAGATTGAATGATTAAATGGAATTTGGTTAGGCAATTGGTTTTTATTTCACTGAGGATGTTATGCATAACTGTTGTAGGCATTGCAGGATGGCTTCACCCCTTAATTACCTTTCAGGTTAGTACCCGATAAGGTGATTAAGGGGTTCAGTGTTATGTTAATGATATTGAAATGTTGTGGCTATTTCTAATGTTGGCAACGGACCCCAAGGATGATGCTGGCGACGGAGACTTCTTATTGATGAGGTTAGTACAAGTTTCTTTACATTTTAACGTTATTGAATGTGTTTAATAATGGCCAAATAATGTATTATCCCTATGTGGATAATAGTTATTTGGCACATTATTGTACTGTATGTGCTGGGGGAGGGGGTATTAGGCCCAAGGGTATTTGGTAGGACTCCCCTGTGGGTATTGGGTGAGGGTGGTTGGGGGGCTTTGTGGGGGAGGGTATGTGGGTGATGGTGGCTTAACCCCTTAATAACTGTAGCGGTTAATAACCGCTATGGTGATTAAGGTGTTAGGGGACATTAATTTGGATGTTGTAATTCTTGTGTTTGTTTTGCAGAAGCGGATGGGGCATGGGCAGGATGAAGATGAGGATGGCCTTCATCGTGGCAGTGGGACATGGGTGAGTGCTATATGTATTTAAAGTCTTTATTGTTGTGTATGTATTGTAAATGGACAACTGCACTATTATCCATTTGTGGATAATAGTCATTCTGCCCATTACTATACTGTATGTTGTGTATTGATGCTATGTTTATTGGGGGCATTTGTCCCCAATAAACATGCTACTATGCGTTAACCCCTTCATTGCCTTAGCGGCTATCCGCTATGGTAATGAAGCAGCATTAATGTATTTTAATAATATTGTGCGGAAGCAGGAGGCCCCCTGAGCTGAAGCGCATTTATTTGTGGCTCAGAGACCCCCTGCCTCCCGAGTTACAGGCCCCGGTTTGGGCCATCGGTTACAGTGTGGACGCCATGTTTATTGCGGGGACGCTATAAACATGGCGGCGACACTGCCACCCGATGACACATACCGGGGCCTGTAACTCGGGAAGCAGGGGGTCCCTGCTCCACAAAGCAATGCGGTTCAGCTCAGGGGACCCCCTGCTCACTGTACAGTATAATTAAAAAGACATTCATGCTGCTTCATTACCGTTGCACATAGCCGCCAAGGTAAGGAACGAGTCTTTATTGATGTGTGTGTGTTTTATTTAGACTGTACATGTGCAGAGGGTCTCCGGAGCAGAACAGCGTTGGTTTGAGGTCCGGGGACCCCCTGCCCCCCGAGATACAGGCCCCTTTATGGGGTGCCGGTATCCCTCTGGTTTGTTTACAGGTCGCGGTCACGTGATCGGGACCTTGAAACGCCGAGGGATACCGGCACCTCATAAAGGGGCCTGTATCTCGGGGGGCAGGGGGTCCCCGGACCTCAAACCAACGCGGTTCAGCTCCGAAGACCCCCTGCACATGTACACTATGAATAAAAGTTGTTTTTAAATACTTTTTTTGGTGCCGAAGTTTGCGCTGAGAGAGCGGCTTGTCTCTCTCAGCTGCAAACATCTATCGGCACCAAAGGCTTATCGGGAGCCTTATCGGGAGCCAGGCTGTATCGCCACAGCTCATCGGCAGCTTTGCTTTCGCAGTGCTTCAGCAGGGATCGGAAGGATTCGGCCCTTACTGAATACTGCGAGGGCAAATCGCCCAAAAAAAACATTTTCGCAATTCGTGCCGAAAATTTTGTATCGGGGCTTACTGCATGAGGCCCATAGCCTGTCGAGACATTACCCAACGCATCACCAAAAAGACCCTTCTTCACTTACCTTTAACAACATCAAATATATTCCTAAGAATAGAAAGGGTGGTGACAGAGTTAAAGAACTCTCAGTGCAAGAGACCTTCTGGATACATAAATTAAATATTTTGTATCCAGGAGGTCTGAATGAAGATATCAATATCTGGTCTCTGCATTCATGTTAACTAATGATACTGTTTCAATAGTCACCTTTGTCCCGAATTCATTAATCCTACTTTTATTTAGGGGTTATTTTAAAAGTTAAAACAAAAAAATTCTATTATATATTTTTTCATACACATTTTTTTCTTATATGCATGTATATCATGCTTTTAAAATGTCATATATTTTTGGGTTATAAAATGTCCTTATTTTTTCCAATTATGTTTTTTCTTGTGCTATGTTTTTTATCTATGAATTTTATATATTTTTCATACGGTTGAATTATTAATGAAAACCCCATTTATGGATACATTTATGCTATAAAGTGTATCTACTGTTCTTTCTCTCTTTCAGCATTTCTAAACTGTGTTCCTCTCTATTAGGTTTCATCCATTTAAATTACCCATTTGGTATTACTCTGTGTAATTGCATATATTTCTTATATTTGAATTTATTAAAGTTTTGTGCCGTAGGATCGGCTTTTTGCAATGTTATGATGAATCTGTGACGTGCCCTTGATGCCTCCTTGGCTCTGTCCTGATTGGTGGTGATGTATATGCTTGCGGCCAATCGGAACGAGCAGGGGGGGTATTTCAATGGTGCCTGATGTAATATTACTCCCTGATGAAGAAACTTTGTGTTTTGAAACGCGTTGGACTTAGAACTTCTGTTTAAGCGATTGGACTGAGCTCCACAGCGATTACACACTATCTGCTCCTGGGTTGCCAGCACAGTGACCGAATGCGCGGCGCGTGTTGTCGCGTTTGAGTGATGTCATTTGGAACCGGACGGTGCAGCAGCAGGACGTGGCTATCAATTGCTTGACGCTACCACACGCTATCGTGTGTGGATTTGGCGCTGCTCAGACTTGCAGTTGGAGCTGCCCAGGGGGTGGTTAGGCCTACCAGGTGGTTAGCGAGAGGGGTTAACCCCTTCATTACCATAGTGGTTACAACCACTATGGTAATGAAGGGGTAAACCTCCCGCAACCTTCCCGGTAGGCCTTACCACCCACCCTGGGCCAAGTACCCCCTTCACTCACCTCCTCTGTCCCCAATAAACCAGCTACTGTGCCTTAACCCCTTTAATGGCTGCTACGGTAATGACATTTATTTTAATTTTTGAAATACTTGTTTGTGGGAGCAGGGGATCTCCTGAGCTGAACCAAATTGATTTCAGCCTGGGAGACTCCTTACTTCCTGAGTTACAGGCCCTGTTATGGGGTGCCGGTATCTCCTGCAGTATTTAAATCCTGTGGACGATTTACAAATGGCGGGGATACCGGCACCTCATACCAGTGCCTGTATCTCGGGATGTAGGGGGTCCCAGAGGCTGAAATCAATGCAGTTCAGCTCAGATGACCCCCTGCTCCCGCACACTAGTATTAAAATGAATATTTAAACTGCAAGATTGTCAGGAAGTGCCATGCATGGAGACACAGCATCTCCATGTAGCTCTTCCAGGTTGCAGTTTAAACAAACAGTTGCCGAACAATAGGACTTATACCATACGATACGTATACTTATACGATAACAGTTAGGGAAAAAAAAGAAAAAAACAAGTCGTTCGATGCTGCATTTTTTCACCGAACTTTAAAAGAAAATTGTGTTTTTTCTTAGTGAATACCGTTTTGACTCACATGTTTTATAGCGTGATAAAACAATGCAAAGTCGATCAGCAATGCATTGATTTTATCACTGTTTAGTAAGTAGGCCCCTAAGTGCGCGTCTCTTAAAGACCGGAGCAGCCCAGTAGGATTCACAAAGTGTTCGTCCTGTTCAAACGCTGTGTTAATCCTATGGGCCATTACAGCCTGCTATGGACTTTCCTGTGGAGTGTTTCCGGGGTGCTCAAGAACTTCCCGCAGATGCTGGGCCATAAGGAAATGTTGCATCTGTAATTGCAGCAGTGACATATAACTTCTATTTTACAGAACATTTGACTGCTGGCAATATAAGGTATACTGAAATTTCTGTTATAATTAAAAGACTACATCACATCCTGTATTTTGAAAATGTAGCACAAATTAATAAAACTAATGTCAAACTAATGTAGCAGCCAAACAGTATATTGTTTCATGTCGATACAGTGTATGAAGTTATGTCATTAAGATTGCAACTGCAAACTTCACACAGACGGTAACAACTTTTTAAATTCTGTTGAGACTCATAAAGCTCAGTTCAGAATAAAAGTAAAAACTATGTTCATGCACAGCAGCTATTGCCCCAAGCATGTGTGGTTTTGCATCTGTAATCTCTTGTTTTTCTTCCCCCGGAGCCTATTCAATCTATTTAATAGTCACAAAGGATTAAGAAAGAATATACGTTTGCCGGCATCTACACTAAAAAAACAAAATAACGATTGAAATGTATCATGTAAAGGATTATTCTTTCATATTTCTAAAGTACTGTAATTCTTTATATTTGAGAAGACAGTGTAGGATGTCCAAAATTATTTGCCCACATGCTGCATACAATTCTCATTATTTCATTAAAATTCTCCATTTGCATATAGATGTAATTAGTTTCCTCTTTCCGAACAAAAATATATTTTAATGATGGCGTAGTGGCTATGACTGTAAATATATTAGCAGGTCACAACATGGTGACTTTTTAGAAAATCAGTTAAATGTTTATAGAGATAGCTGGTTGTTGGTTTTGTACTTTTGGAAAGCAGAACACACTGTAACTGTGCTTTAGATCACTCAGTTCTGCATCAAACACTGTAATTAATTACTACTATTTACCATTTCAAGTTTCTTAAATCATCATAAAGAAGGATTTTTTACAATCACATACAGATGTAGCCAGTCTTATTTTCACCTCAATCTGTCTCAGTCAGACTCTCACTTCTCTCTGATAGTGCTAGTAGCTCAGAGGATCTTGGCTAATGCCATCGCTGCCTGCTGCTCACAGAGTGATAGTCTACTATTATTATGATAATCATCATCACCTCACCCCATTCACTCATGCTTCCACCAAAATCACTACTAGCTGTTGTTACACTACGGTGGTGTGCTCTAATCATGCAAGGGGTTGAAATTTCCTGTCTGCCAGTGGCATGTTTATAAGTGACATGGAGTTAGACAAGAGATTCATTATCAGTTGCATCTAGTTATTTGTGTGACGGTATGGGCTCCAGGGTCCAGACTAATAAAGGTTAAGCCCAGTCCCTGGCCCTACCCATCCTTTCTTGGTGCTCATCTGCCCACCAGATCACGGAGCTACCCCATTTTAATATATTCCATAGCTCCTTGCATAACCTGTAAGTGTAATTTGTATTCCTGTGTTTTCTGAACTGTACCAAGTATAAAACTGTGATTGTGCACTCTGTAAACGGTGTCCAGAAAACCACTTTTAGATTACAAGATACAAATAGCAAGTATTAGCGCAAACTGGAAAGAGGTATAATAAACTTGATAGTGAGATTACTAGTGCAGTGATAAATCAAATACAATTATACCCACTCAGATTGGAATCACAAAACATACATTTTATATGGTGGTGCACAGGACTGCAGTGTCCTTCTCACTAGACCAGTTCTCATGGGAAGAAAATTGATTGCAACAACATACAGCTCAAACCCCTTATAACGCTGTGCTTGGGGTCCAAAGAATCACATTGTGCTATAAGCAGATCGCGTTAGAAATAATGTACAATTGTATGCATTGTACAATAACGCATTTAAGATACCAATAATCGTTTTGTAAAATATTCATAAATACGATAATTGGTAGCCACGTTTGCATCGCGTTATAAGTGGATTCGCGTTGTAACGGACCACGTTATATCGGGGTTGAGCTGTATAACAAAACACTGTTTACTACAATGAACGGACAAACAACACAAAGAGAAAGGAAACAGACGTACACTTTCCCCACTGAATAAAGGCAGTGAGTGCTTTTACAGCACACTCATACCCACTCCGGACATGTCCTCAGCTCCAAAATAGCATAACACATTTGCCGCTGCTCCGATCTTTTGCTTCCGCATTGTGATCGTGGAGTTCTGGGATGGATGCTGATGTTGCTGTAGGGACGGTAGCCTCCGGGTGACAAATCCTAATGCATGTTGCCTCCTATTTTGGCTTCCTTAAGGGTTCTATCAGTGATCAATAGTCCTCTAGCTTATATCACCATACTGATTATGTAGCCAATGAGTTTTAAATCCTCCTTAAGACTACAGTAAACACAATTTTTTCTCAAGACTTACAGTATTTTGGGACTGACTTTAAATCCTAATTATACTTACAAATTGTGAAATTATTGAATGGTTGTCACATTTAATTTAAATAATAAAAAACAGTTATACAAACAGCTCGAAAACAAGTTTATTCACTAGACAACTATATTTCTTAAAATTCTAAAAACACAAAGTTGATCACATACTGTACTGACTATCTAAAAATCAGTTGTGGATGGTCTCAAGGCAAAATACCCATGCCATCTCAATAATAACTAATTGAAAACAGATTTGAATAGAAGAAAAAGGCATTGGAGACAAATCATAATTTATCAAAAAGCCTAATTTCTTAATTAACATATTTTATTCCATTCAATATGCAATATTAATTCTACAGTGTTGCATATTGGAGAACACATATAGTCTAGTAGGCTATCAATACTTGAAAAATACGTCCAAAAAGGTTAACTTCAATGTTGTGAATGGGGGATAATAAATCCACTTATGTGGTAAAACTCAAAAGGCATTAAAACCAGAGACATAACATAAAACACAGACAAAGCTCAGTTTTTAGCACATCTAGTGAGACTCATACACGGTACAGTGCCTAAATATATATGGATAAATATCTAATAAGAAAATGGTCTTTTAGTTTGACATTTTTGGCCAAAATTGTTGTAAGCCCCTGAGCCAACGCCAAGGCAGACCACATATCAGGGGTCCCTAACGCTAATATAAATTCTTAATAACCTGTTTAATAACAGGAAGAATGATTTATAGTAAATCTGTCAATATTAGCTGCAAAGTTCTGTCTGACTGAAGCTTTTATTAACCTGTACATTACCAGGAAAAGCACTCTGTATTAGAGATGTCACAGCCAAACTGCAAGCAGGCAAGTTCCCCTGAGTGGAAGATGCTATGGAGTGAGCCCATAACCATTTAAATGTGGGAGGGGGTGAGCTTAAATTAAGTAGGAGGTTGCCAACCTCCAATCAGCCATGACTAGCTGGACAAGAATTGCAAAACATACTGGTCACCTAACAAGCTCCTATTAAACCCCCAAAATACCCACAACATATATATAAGCATATGAGTGTCAGATGAGTGCTACTGAGCATGGCAATATGCATTAAAACCAGAGACATAACATAAAACACAGACAAAGCTCAGTTTTTAGCACATCTAGTGAGACTCATACACGGTACAGTGCCTAAATATATATGGATAAATATCTAATAAGAAAATGGTCTTTTAGTTTGACATTTTTGGCCAAAATTGTTGTAAGCCCCTGAGCCAACGCCAAGGCAGACCACATATCAGGGGTCCCTAACGCTAATATAAATTCTTAATAACCTGTTTAATAACAGGAAGAATGATTTATAGTAAATCTGTCAATATTAGCTGCAAAGTTCTGTCTGACTGAAGCTTTTATTAACCTGTACATTACCAGGAAAAGCACTCTGTATTAGAGATGTCACAGCCAAACTGCAAGCAGGCAAGTTCCCCTGAGTGGAAGATGCTATGGAGTGAGCCCATAACCATTTAAATGTGGGAGGGGGTGAGCTTAAATTAAGTAGGAGGTTGCCAACCTCCAATCTAGCTGGACAAGAATTGCAAAACATACTGGACACCTAACAAGCTCCTATTAAACCCCCAAAATACCCACAACATATATATAAGCATATGAGTGTCAGATGAGTGCTACTGAGCATGGCAATATGCATTAAAACCAGAGACATAGCATAAAACACAGACAAAGCTCAGTTTTTAGCACATCTAGTGAGACTCATACATTGTAGCTCACCCCCTCCCACATTTAAATGGTTATGGGCTCACTCCATAGCATCTTCCACTCAGGGGAACTTGCCTGCTTGCAGTTTGGCTGTGACATCTCTAATACAGAGTGCTTTTCCTGGTAATGTACAGGTTAATAAAAGCTTCAGTCAGACAGAACTTTGCAGCTAATATTGACAGATTTACTATAAATCATTCTTCCTGTTATTAAACAGGTTATTAAGAATTTATATTAGCGTTAGGGACCCCTGATATGTGGTCTGCCTTGGCGTTGGCTCAGGGGCTTACAACAATTTTGGCCAAAAATGTCAAACTAAAAGACCATTTTCTTATTAGATATTTATCCATATATATTTAGGCACTGTACCGTGTATGAGTCTCACTAGATGTGCTAAAAACTGAGCTTTGTCTGTGTTTTATGTTATGTCTCTGGTTTTAATGCATATTGCCATGCTCAGTAGCACTCATCTGACACTCATATGCTTATATATATGTTGTGGGTATTTTGGGGGTTTAATAGGAGCTTGTTAGGTGTCCAGTATGTTTTGCAAAACTCAAAAGGCTTACAAAAATGTAGTTACAGAAAAATGTGTATGCATATATAATTAGAATTCTGACATGTAATATTGAAAAAAAAAAACTATTTCTGTGGAGACAATCACATCTGTCTATTTAGTAGGGCATATTCTCAAATATAGATGCGGCGGCTGTTATTTGAACATTTCACGGAGCTGTTTTGTGAACTATGCTATATTCCATGTAACATTCACTCGTTATTCTTCCATGAACGTTGCCGTGAATGCTGCCAATCACACCAGTCACACATGTATTTACCGTTGTTGATTTCTTTGAATTACCTGGATTCTGATTTCTTTGGGTGCAATTCTTCGCATGTCCGCCAGATGGCAGAAATTAATGAATTCCCTTAGCACTATCCAATGGATACAGTAGTACTGTCCATTTATTTACTTTACAATTCTAATGTGTCAATTTGCAGGCTTAACAACCAGATAAAATCCAAGTCTACCACAGTGATCCATTGTGAATCCACCTTGGTCCTTGAAGACACTGAAGACATTAACAAATTTAGACGTTGCATAATAAAAAAAACTAAAACACAATGCTGTGGGCTTTTTTATACATTGTTACCCCTGCACAATTGCTGAATGGACACCATGTCAACTCCGTACATGTATACCAAACCTGACTGTAGTTATGCATTTTAAAAAAAATCTGCAATTAATGCTGGAACAGGTAAGAAGGTGACTTTATCAGAAATATTCTGTATGAATATTTAATTTCAAACTATGATTTTTTCAAATTTTCACCTAACGTTCATGGGTGGAAGCAATCGGTAAGGCAAACCTAAACTAACGATGATTGCTTTTTTTGCATTGCCCCTACTCCCAGAGATAGAAGAGGGTATTGGTCTGTGATCCCACATTTTGACAGTATGGTTGCTCATGGCAACTACAAAAGGAGAAAGGTCAGATTTAATCCATGTAAGATTTGTCTTTCCCAATCCAGCAATGTACCAGCACCGACTAACAATAACGGCCCGACCGTCAGTGAAAACCTGGTGAACGGCAATACTTGTTACCTGGCCCCCGTCTGATTACCTGCAAGTTTTCCAACCTTATTTCCAACCAGATTACATGTACCAGCATGCTTACCAACATGATTACCAGCTTCAGCAGTTTCAGCAGCTTCAGCAGCTTCAGCAGGCACCTGTCAACTATAAAGCAGACTACAGGAGTGAACACGGCTTGTACACACAATACACCTCTGACATTGGCTCATCTCCAATGGCAAAGTTTATAATGAAGGTAAATATAATGTACTACAGTATACTGTATTACACTATACACTACAGTATTAACTTTAATTCACAATGATACTACAGTAGTGTACTGTATGCCTGCCATACATACAATACAATACTTGACGCATGCGCAATACTGGAAATAATAGCATAATTTTTCCCCCCAGAAAATAAACTTTGACATCAAGCGGCAAAAGATAAGGAGGAAGTTCGATGGAACTCTAATTTCGTTTTTGAAAACATAGCTTTTTTACTATTATACAGTCAGTATTACCAGCTTCACGCTTTTAAAACTTTGCCACGCTATTATTTTGGACAACACCCTTTGCACTGTACAGTACTGTATATGAGCGATTCAATTACATGTCATACATAACCTGTATGAAAATTTCCACACGCATGCGCATTGTGAATCTGATTTACATACAAATCCAACGAGGAAATATTTTTTTAAGTGACAATGTAATTTTTATTGAGGAGAGAATAATTGTGAGCTTTATACAAAATATCTTATACAGTATGCTGCTACAGTATGTTTTAATATTCAATACATTTTTATATTGTTATCATCACTACTGTTTTATTTTATCAATGACATTGCATTTTGCAGTATACAGTTATTACAGTAGACTTGGATGTGTAATTAATTCTGCTAAGAAACCACAAAAATAAATATTAATATATTTTATTCTATATTTATTATTTATTATTCAATACTTTCAACTTTTGCTACTGTTGGCTTGCTCTACTTTTCATACTGTTTTTGTGAGTGGTTTCTGTGAGTGTTAACTCTTTATTACATTTTAAAACAGTTCCAAGAATTCAAGGACGCACACACATTAGACAAAGACAGACTAATTTACTGTAGTTGCAGAAGGCATTCAAGTCTTTATCCTTAACTCTCCAGGGCCATGGGAGCTTACTTAAAAAATAAAGACACATTAACTTTGAGCCTTGGGTTCTTCACTGAGTAATTACTTTGCCTGGTTTGAACCGCATGCGCATCACAGCATGCAGACTGGCAAAGTTACAGTAGTTGCACCTTCACCCCTCACAATCTATATAGATACGCTGTAGCGACTCAGTGAGGAAATGCACTTACTGTAGCTTACTGTGCAGTAATTTAATTAGGAAATGTGATGACACATGCGTTTCAACAAGGTTCCAATTAGACATACATGCATGCGCAGAAAGTGTTGACACGCATATGCGTTTCAACAAGGTTCCAATTTGCCCTACACGCATGCGCAAAATAAATATTTTACATTCGGAAGAAGAAGCGACGTTGTATTTTTGTATTATTCCTTTTTCCTTTATTATCCTATACAAATACAACATTTAATTTGTTAAAAATACTTCTTGCTGTGTGTGCTCATTTTTAATCTTCTACAGTTAGAGGATTTGTATATGGCTAAGGAGCCTCAGAAAGGACTTCTTTCCCATGTACAGTATACAGTATAAACTCGTAACATTAACCTTCAAATTATAATTACACACACTTGAAGTACTGAATGGCAATAAAAGACAGGTTGAATTGCAATAAGATTTTTAAGACAACTCGCGATCGCCCACTTGAGTTTCTCGACGGTGCAGATAACGCTAAAATGCAATTTTCTGCACTCAATAAAAACACCAGTAAACACGCGTCTTAACGCCGTTAAGTTTGAAGAAATCACGCAGCATAGCCTGGTTATGCCCAGGTATACAACCCATGAAATGTTCGAAAAACAGCCGCTGCATCTGTATGTGTATGGTAAAAAATGGAGTGGCGATAATAATTAGTAATAATCTTCAGTAACCTTTGTTCTTCATAAGTCTAATTGTATTCTGTGGTGACGATATTTAATTCTCATAACTCAGATTGGAGGCACCTGAGTCATTTTGGTATCTATCTATAGAATTGTTTTTTAGATTGTGACAATTTAAGAGGTCATATAATTATGGGTGGATATTTTAATACCCCATTAGATACTAAGCAGGGCAAATCAAAACTAGTACGCAGTTTTATTCTTACACATAATATGATGGTGGTGTCACAGGAGACCAGATTTATCAACACATTTATACCGGATCATATGATTGAGCAAAACAAGGAGGTAAAATAAATTGTAATTTATTTCAGGAAAAGACAAACACACAATGTAACAACATTTACACTAAAAATACACTTATTTTGGAAACCTGGGATAACACAAACTACCTTTCCTAGTTGAAGGGGCTTTTGACCAAGCTTACCCTAGTAACCGTTGCAAAACAAACAGCAAAATAATCCAGGCAGTTTTTCTTTCAAGTAGCCTCTTCCTGCTGTAGACTTGTAACTGGACACTTAGCCTCTGAGAATCTTAAATGACTTACTCTTTGGGACAGGCAATCCCACAGCATGCCCACCAACCCCCGGTGTTGGAATTTCATCGCTGACCAATTACACATTGTGCCAGGTTTGTGAAAGTTGGCACCTATGGCTTCAGAAAAGTAAGAGGGCATGTGCGCAGATCGCCATCTTGCTCACTTACTATTCTAAGCCCCCACAGGCTCAATGCTCAATGCTCCAAAGTCTGGGGCAGGTGACAACTGGCCCAGGATAGCTTACCTTCATCCCAGGTAGCTAGCACTTAACTTAGCTATCCTGCTTATCTGGCTGCTCACACCTATGGCACAAGTGTTAATTTGATCTATGGGACTTCCAGGAGACTACCTGGCACCAAAACCTGGGGTGGCCAGGAGTTCTCCTTTGATCTCGAGATGAAAAGGCCCTGCCTTATGTTACATGTATAAAGTAAAACATATTTTCTTAAAACACTGCTGCTTAATAAAATATACTTCTATACATGCTTCTGTTAAAATATGTTACAGTCTTTTGATGTATTAAGATAGACTGTAAGATAACCTGTTTCCTTTACACTAGCCTGTATCCCTTACACACTGCAAGGCAACACATGTGCAATACACGGGTCCAAGAGCTAATACTCTAAGACCCCAAAACACAGTTCAGGGGCAACCAAGTGGGCTTAACCTTTATTTGTGAGCCTGGTTACCCCTTCACTATCACAGGTGGCTAAACCTGTAAATGGAGTTACTTAAAGACGTTTCAATGATGGATTCCTGGAGATCACTGCATGGGCTTAACTTTGTTTTTTTTTCCCTCAACACCACAAGTGCTATAAAATAAAATAATATATTTTTGTTCCTTCAACTCTAGTTAAGCTTTTGTCTGATTCAGAGAGAGTACATGTACAGTGGCATGGTCTGATCATGCACCTGTAATAGTATCTCTTCATTTTATTATACAAAATGATTGGATGCTCAAGTGGTGATTCAATTAATTGCTCCTAGCTAATCCAGAATTCAAGTCAGCCAAGTTCAGTTAAATAGATTTTTACTTTAATATAATCTCCATTAATTATGTTTCTATATAATATACTGTACAGTGTAACAATATCACTAGAAGTGCAGTGAATGACACAAGAACTTAACACATGTTTTTGTACAATATACAATGCAACAATGTCACTAGAAACTCTTTATTATTATGATGGCAGCCAAACATCTAGGTCGCCCCACACTACCTGCCTGGACCCCATAAAACATCCCCACATTTATGTGCTGGAAGTTCCCATGGAAGTACTGGGAACCAATGGGCCATGTCTGGATGTTACTTTTCCCTACCAGAGTAAATGTGTGAATATGGTTGTGACGATGACGCATTATCTTTGCCATCAATTAAAGGTAGGTTGCCCGGCAAAGTAAACCCAGAGTCATTAAATGTGTGTTTAAAGTGTCAGCTCTGCGATCTAGGGCTGACTGCAGTTTTATAAAGGCTGCTAGCCTGTGTTTAAGGGGTTAATTGGAGAAGTACGCTTGGGATGGGGAAGAAACCATTTAAAGCCCAGATCAACAAACTTATCCAATTAACGGTATAACTTTCGTTAGGAATGTCCTAATGTTCTAATGTTTTGTATGCAAACGATTAGGAGAGAGACATGTAGACTGTTATGATTTTATTAATAGTACCATGTGTGTAAATGCATAAATGGGCATGGCCCTTGTGTAGGTACCTTTAGAGTTATGTGAGCTGGGGGGATTTACATGACAGGCAGGGGACAGGATACATTAAAAGATTCACCCTGCTAGTTTATGACCCACCATACAAGGGGGGCAGGTATGCATAACCGAATGCCTGGCTTCTAAGGGACCCCATGGAGATGCACTCCAGGATGTATACAAACAGTCAGAGCGTCAAAGAGGTTAACCAGCTGGCCAGCAACTGAGGGGATTCTCTGATAAGAGCCAGATATTCTGTCACTGAGCAAAGGGGGTTTGGCCAGGCATTATAAGCTAGTGCAGGCCATGGGGAAGGGGTTCTCTGTTGTAACATCAGGAAGAAGCGGGTGGGGGTGAAGAGGAGTTTTATCACCATCCCAGATTTGAACCCCGCTCAGGATTTCGTTAGATCTAAGGACTTGAAAACTAATTCTGAAGGGCAGAACGAAATTCTTTTATTTGGCCGAAATATAGGAGTGGCAAGGTGCGCCCCTAGCCAAAAGACTGTCCTGTTGCCTGAACTTTAAGTCCAGAAACCTGTTATTTCATTGGAATATGTATTGATTTGTAATATTTTGGTAATTCAAGCTGTGTGTGTTCTTTATGTGAATAACCCCAATTTATTTTATTTCATGCTTTTATTCAATCAAAGGATCCAGATGATAAAAGGTGTTAAAAAGCTTGGCCTCGGAGAACCCTGCAGGACAGAGAGGTGATTGGCAGCTTAAAGTGTGAGCTCCATTCCCCCGGCATATCTAACAATAAAAACAGCAGCGTAAACTCGACCGATTTCAGTACTAAAGCCTTCAAATCATGCCTAAACCAGCAGAGATGACTACAAACAAAGGGCTACGCAGAAAAACTCAGCCGGTGACCACTTATTTCAACGCTAAAGAAACAGCCAAGACCGGTGCACCGGAATCCCCTGAGCAACCACCTGCAGCGGAGCCCGATATGGACGCCCCTGAGGAGGACCTGGACGATATGGCGGTTATGCGCCGCAAGGATATGAAGGAGTTTTGCTCCACTATGAAAAAGTTCTTTAAATCAGAACTCTGGGCACTGAGAAAGGATATAGATGCCTTGGGGGAGCGCACGGACTCATTAGAAGCTCAATCAGATGCAACTGTCAGTGCACTATCTCAGACCCAAACCCAACTGAGCACCCTAAAGGAACAGGTCAGGTCCCTGGAAGATAAAATTGAGGACGGGGAGAACCGGGACCGTCGCTGTAACATCCGCCTGCGAGGGGTACCCGAATCTATAATGGACCCGGAGGACTTTACCACAAAGTGGTTAGAACATATCTACCCAGGCATGGCAGACAGGGACCTGATGCTGGACAGGTGCCACCGCGCACTGCGGGGAAGGCCCCAACAGGGGGATCCCCCCAGAGATATTGTGCTGAGATTTCACTGTTATCGCACGAAAGAGGAGGCTTGCCGCATTGCCAGGGAAATGAAAGTGGTGGAATTTGAACACATTAAGTTCAAGGTATTCCAGGACCTTTCCCCTGCCACTCTGGTGAAAAGGAGAGCCATGGCCCCCATCACCAGGGCTCTGCGCGATAAGGAGGTGCGTTATCGCTGGCTATTCCCCTGCGCAATTTTGGTTATGAAAAACGGCGTCGCTCACACGCTCAAATACTCAGAAGATGGGGAGGGTTTCCTCCAGGGGGTCCTTGGATCCCAGCAAAGTCCCCCTCACCTGGTAGCAGCCAAAGATGGTGCCCCTGCACCCTCATGGCGCACAGTAGGGGGCAAACGACCAGACGCAGGACGCGAGGAGGAGACCCTGAACTCCGCATAAGCTATCCTCTAAATATAATGCTAGCCACAATGTCCCCCACTACAAAGTACAACAGGCCTATCAAGAACTTAATCTGCTATTTGAACCCTCTAGACAGCCTCCAACAACCCCTGTATGATGGATTTTGGACCCTACCTCCACTGCAGATCTCTCCACGATTTTCCAGTTGCAGCCATCTTGTCTTGCTTCCTCCCCGGGGAATGCGGGAACAGCTATGCTCTTCGCGGGCTGAGGCAGTGACGTCACTGGCTCCTGTTGTCTCCCGGCGACTTCTCGTGAGATTTGGCCTGCTACGCATGCGCAGAGGGACTCCGAAGCGACGACGCGGGATGATGACATAGCAGAGCCCAGAGATGACAGCAGAGCGGCACCGGCTGCGGAGACCCCCTCCGCAGGGACAGAAGGAACCGGTCTGCAGCAGGAGGGCGGCTGTCAGGCACCTCAGGGGGCAGACCTTGCTATGGGACATGCTCCCTAGGGGTAGTAAGGAGGAGGGGGAGTGTCAATCGACAGAGTAGGCCACTACATTGTGCCTGTCTCCTTGGAGGGAATGGGACCCCCAGGAGGCTCCACCCACCCAGTAACACCCAGGCAGGGTAGAATACACCCACGCAGGGGATAATTAGAGGTCAGATATAGGCATCTAATGTCCGAGGTCTATTTGCAACCCCAGCGGCTGTCAGGTGGATTCTTAAATCCCCCACGCAATATGAGTGGACTATAGCCCTCCACTATGAAACGCTGGGGTGGATCCTCATGCGTGAGGTAATGTGAATAGCTAGATGGATTATTATAACATCTCCCCACTCCCGTTAAAGGATGAGACCACGTAAGATTTTAAGAGGGAGGGTGAGAGGCAGGGGGTCGCAGCAAGGGGATACCTACATTTATAGGGGTAGTAACAGTAATATACGATGTTTAATGAGGCGATACCACTGAGGGTTGTTAAGATGTTGGGATATGGTTACAGGGTTGGGTTAAAGTTCAAAGTTTTAAAGCTTAAAAGTTATGCTGCTGTTAAAATGTAATTCATTCAACGGAGGCATGCCGGTGTGGAGGTTCGCTGTTCGGCGTGCATGCGTTCTCCGCTACGATCCCTCGGAAACAGGGATCACGAACAAGTTCCAGGGAGGTCTGGCCCCAGAAGAATGGGGAGATTCCTTCATAAGTCTGGGCCATCTGACCAAACCATTGGGCGCAAGAGACACCTTCGGGGGCCCCCGAGGTGGGTTCTTGTCTTTTTGTTTTTCAATGTTATTCGTACATTTGTATTTTCTGTATTATTTGTTTACTGCCTGCATCCTCTTGTTGTGTTCCCTGTGTGTCCTACCCAGACCCACCCACCCTCCCCCCCATCTCCCCCCCTTCCTCCCCCCTTCCCTCCCCTCCCCTATTCCCCCTCACCCAGAGGTACATCATCGACAACACAGAATACAAATTAAAGAGGTGCGTCTCGGGGTGACCGCCCGGCTGGATCGGACCATGGAGGTCATGGGTAAGTCAACCGATACCATGGTGCACATAGACACTCCACTTAATAGATGGCTTTAACATTTCCCATAATGTGCAGGGCTTCAATAACCCAACCAAGCGCAAATTAGCTTTCTCCGATTATAAAAGGAAACATGCCGATGTGCTGCTCTTACAAGAGACTCATTTCAGTAAATCCAACACCCCTAAATACCTTGATAAAGAATTTACCCAGGGCTTCTCCGCACCCGCTGAGGTAAAAAAACGAGGTGTGGCCATTCTTTTCCGAAATAGCATTCCATTTGAAGGGCAGCTAACTAAACGAGATTCCGATGGCAGGTATATTATCATAGTAGGGGCAATTAGGGGACAGAAGATAACTATAGCTTGCATATATGCCCTTTGCGAGAGGAGCACTAACTTCTTTGAAGCATTCTTCAAAACCCTAAACTCCATAGCACAAGGAAGCATTGTCTTAGCAGGTGACTTTAATTTGGTCATGCACCCACCTATGGACAGATCAGGAGGGGTAGGCATATCTGTACGCCGGGGCCTCAAAATTAACCAGCTAACAGATATTTGGAGGGAATTACATCCAGCAGATAGAGATTACACGTTCTTCTCCCACCCACATGGTTCATACAACAGACTCGATTACTTCTTTGTGTCCTGTCAACTGGTCCCCAAGGTCACCCGAGCAGAGATCCATGATATTTCATGGTCTGAGCATGCACCAATAGAGCTACGGTGCAATAATATTCGAACAGATAGACCAGGGACGAACTGGAAACTTAATGAGTCGATCTTAAAAATCCCCACGATCTGTGATACTATTAGTACCGAGATAGACCAATTCTTCAAAATAAACACAGGCTCTGTCACCTCGAATTTGGTTCTATGGGAAGAGCACAAAGCAACTCTTTGCGGTACTCTAATAAATATCACAGCTAGACGGAAAAAAGAGAGAGAGGCCAAAATTGTCACGCTCCAAACTAAATTACAAGCTCTCTCATCCAAACACAAGAAGAATTTAGATTTACAAACCCTTCAGGAGGTAAAAGACACTCAAATTGAATTAAACATGCTACTGCACCGACACACTTTATTCGAGCAAATACCCAGTATGTACCTGGCAGATACCTGGAATGCGCCGCTCCTCACCTCTGACAAGCCCCGTTGCGTTTGCCTTCCCAGCCTGGGTTCATGCCTGGCTGACGGGCGGCTGATCTGTTAAATGATAATGATTAGGATTTAATAGGCTGCAATGCTTCGCGTGTCTACCAGATGGCATAAATTCATGAATTGTAATGCAGTATATATATATATACTGTGCAGTATTGCAGCCAGCGGGAATAAAATGCTTCAATCCCTGCTTGGAAAATACCTCAATGCACTCGGGCAGAAAACAGTCACAAACCTCAATACACCCGGGTATACCCGAATTCGTGGGACTAGCCGAGCTCGAATAAAGTGTGTCGCCAGTGTACAGGGCTGACAATTCGCTCAGTTTGTCAAAGAGGAAATTTTACGAAAAAGCAAACAGGCCGGATACGATGCTGGCCCGCATGCTGAAAGATAGGCAAACTAAATATAACATTCAAGCTATACGATTAAAATCTGGCACCCCCACAACCAATCCTCAGAAGATAGTAGATGAATTCGGCTCCTTTTATGAGACATTGTATAACGGAGAGAAAGTGGTACATAATGCTAAAATGAGCAGTAAGCTAAGAGATTTCCTAGCCAGCTCGGATCTAGTGAGATTGACAGCATCAGATAGAGAGATGTTAAACGCCGATTTCTCTATAGAGGAGCTGTCACAGGCCATTAAAGAACTCAAACCCTCAAAAGCCCCAGGGCCAGACGGCTTCTCGGGGCTCTATTATAAGAAATTTGTCAAGCTGCTTGCCCCAAGGTTGCTCCGAGTGTTCAACGCAATTTTAGCGGGAGCCCCCAACCCAAAGAGATGTTACAGGCATCTATATCAATAATTCAGATATCCGCTGGACTGCAAAAGCTACCAGCCTATATCACTAATCAATACCAATATCAAACTATACGCTAAATTAATGGCCAACAGATTATGTCTCATCCTACCCAGACTTATACACCCAGATCAGTTCGGTTTTATCAAAGGTCGGCAAGCCGCAGATAATACACGACATTTTATTGATCTGCTGGATTTGGCTAACATTAACACCACTCAAAGCATGTTGTTAAGTCTGGATGCAGAAAAAGCCTTTGATAGGATAGACTGGCCCTATTTAAAAGAGACGCTTGCGGCATTTGGCTTCGGAGATCGGGTGAGTGAAGCGATCCTCTCGCTGTACTCTAACCCTACTGCCAGGGTTGTACACCAAGGCTACCCCTCTCTGCCCTTTCAGATACGGAGTGGCACGAGACTGGGTTGTCCCCTCTCACCCCTCCTCTTTGCCCTGTGTATTGAACCACTGGCGGCACAAATCAGAGGAAATCCCGACATCTCAGGGTTAAACGCATACTCCCAAACACATAAAGTGGCCCTATACGCAGATGATATCCTCTTGATTATCACAAAACCTCTTACTTCCCTACCAAATCTATTTGACCTGCTGGATCGATTCTCTAAGATCTCTGGCTTCAAAATCAACCAATCTAAATCAGAGGCCCTAAATGTCAATCTCCCTGGACACACAGAAAAATTATTAAAATTAAACTTCAAATTTCACTGGCAACAGAGATCTATAAAATATTTAGGTGTCCACATCACCAAAAGTGTTAAAGACATATACAACGCAAATTACCCCAACCTAATTTGGACCCTTAAATCTGATCTGCAGAAGTGGACCCCCAAAAGGATCTCCTAGATAGGACGAATACATAGTGTCAAAATGAATTTACTACCCCATATCCTATACCTCTTCCAGACACTCTCAGTACCACTCAGATTGAAAGATTTACAGTCACTTCAATCTGACATCTCCAAATTTATATGGAGAGGTAAGAGACCAAGAGAAAATAAAAATTAATATGAAAAGGTCTGTTTTGGCTGGGGGTTTAGCGGTACCCTGCCTGTTCTCATATTATACAGTAAAGCGGCACAATTAAGCCAAATCGTGCAATGGCAATCCAACCTGAGACTTAAGAGATGGGTTGAATTAGAAAGTGCTGCGTGTGCACCTCTAGAACTTCGCAGATTAATCTGGCTCCCCAAAACAGCGCAAAAAAGCGCTAAAATGCCACTCTCCTCAATGGCCAACTCGTTGTCAATCTGGGAGTCCGCAAAATTCAGACAGTCCCTTACAACAATAGATACCATGATGACACCCCTGTGGAACATCCCTGAGTTCATACCAGGTCTATCAGTCAGTAATATATCGATTTGGAGACAGAAGGGTTACAATCGGATTAAAGATCTGGAAGTTCATGACAGGAAAATAAGACATTCGATCATGTCAGATTAGAAAAAGAGATCCCCCACTCAGAATTTTTTAGATACCTCCAGATCAGGGCGTTCTATAACAAATTTGCCCCATAACCCCCACTGAATCCTTCGAAGAGCTCTGTCAGGCTGAGACCGACACAAAGGGACTCACATCGCAGCTATACGGAGAGATAATCGGGTCTGGTGAACAGGAACAAAAGGTACCCTCATTCAGAACACAATGGGAAACAGATATAGGGGAGAGCCTAGAAGATGAGGAGTGGAGCGCTATCTTCTTAGCCACGACAAATGAGTTCCATATGCACCACTCTCAAGGAGAATGCATATAAGGTCCTGATGCGATGGTACCTCACCCCACTGAAATTATCTAGGTTTGTTCCGGGATCCTCCCCGCGAGTGCCCCCATCAGTGTGGAGGATAGGCAGACCTGTTACATATGCTGTGGTCTTGCCCGCGGATCTCCCCACTCTGGGAGACAATTCGAAATTGGATACATAGATTGTTTGATCTCTCAATTCCCCCAGACCCGTGGCTGTTTCTATTGAACAGACCATTGGCGGGCCTCTCCAAAGCACACAATAAGCTAATTGCCCATTTTGCAATTGCTACGCAGTGTGAGATCGCAGCATTATGGAAACGCCCAGACATTCCAACCATCCCAAAAATTCGGAATCGCATTTGGTTTATTTGCCAGATGGAAAAGTTAACGAGTTTAGTTAACGACACTGGTGACAATTTTCTAAAAGTCTGGACGCCCTGGTTGGCACAGACAGATATCCCGGGGATTGAAAGGACATCAATATGGCTATGATAGCGACAGGTTCGTTCTCTTTGGGAAATGCAAAATCATCTCACAGCAATTATTTGGAGCCCGTATGGTTATAGAAATACATACAAGAGCACTTGGGGAAGAGCCTGGGCCTCTGTGGGTTGGAGCGGGCCGCTCGGGCGCCCCGAGATGCACACTTGATCAACAGCGCCTCATCCCCCCCTCCCCTCCCAGGTTACCTATCCCCCCTCCTACCCCATCCTTTCCCCCCCTATCCTCTTTTTTTACATGTCTGTCCCCCGGTCAGTCTGCCGATTCACCCGTTTACCAGTTTCTCTGCCTGTTTGTCCTCCCACCTAGATGTATGCCCATCAGTCTGTCTGTTATTTAGTCTGTCTGCCCGTCTGTCTGTCTGACTGTTTGTCCGTCTGCTAGTAAGTCGGTTTGTGAATGAGTACGTCTTGTCCCCCCTGTAAGACAATTTGTGTTTAACATATGTCAACGTCATTCTATGCCTATTACTATCTCCCTTTATAGCCTAATGCTGATTGCTAAGACAAACTGTACCCTATAATGTATTGTATTTAAATTGAATTTGAACCAATAAAAAATTAAGTTACAAAAAAAAAAAAAAAAAGCTTGGCCTCCCGTGATAATGGTACATACAGTACTCTAATAATTGCATGTCATTTGTGTTTATGTTTAAATTACATATACAATATATACACTGGCGACACACTTTATTCGAGCTCGGCTAGTCCCACGAATTCGGGTATACCCGGGTGTATTGAGGTTTGTAACTGTTTTCTGCCCGAGTGCATTTGGGTTATTTTCCAGGCAGGGATTGAAGCATTTTATTCCCGCTGGCTGCAATACTGCACAGTATATATATATATACTGCATTACAATTCATGAATTTATGCCATCTGGTATACACGCGAAGCATTGCAGCCTATAAAATCCTAATCATTATCATTTAACAGATCAGCCGCCCGTCAGCCAGGCATGAACCCAGGCTGGGAAGGCAAACGCAACGGGGCTTGTCAGAGGTGAGGAGCGGCGCATTCCAGGTATCTGCCAGGTACATACTGGGTATTTGCTCGAATAAAGTGTGTCGGTGCAGTAGTACTGTTATGTTTAAACTCTATTATTTTATGTGTTGTAGTGAGACACTGGCCGAGCGAACAGCAGGAGGAGGAGCAGAGATGGCCACCCTGGCACAACTAGGACACAGACAGGGACAGGAGGCAATTACTGTATGAAGGGCTGGATGGGGACTGTTGGATTCTCTATATGGATCCCATTAGTATAGTTTCCTGTATATTGTACTGTGCTAAGTGTATTTGCAGATGCAGAATGTGTATTGACAGACTTTTTTTCTTTTAAAACTGCAGCCAGAATTTCGTATCTTACTCCTCCAGCATAAGGAGGAGGAGTCCCCATCCACCACCCAGGTGAAGCCCGATCCTGATCCCTCCTCCAGCTCAAACCGAAAGAAGAGGTCCCCACCCACTTCTGGACTTCCACCAGTCAAGAAGAGGACCGTTAAATAAATAAATTAAAGTTTTATGAGATCTGTATGATCCAATTATTGCATACAGCAGATGGCGCACTGAATACAGTATCTTTGCTTGTTGCATCTGCCAAAACATCACATGTATTTCTATACAAGATACAATGTAACAACACAGAAAGAAATGTCTGGTTTGAGACATACTGTAGTTTTTCTTTGTTCAATCTGACATTGTATTGTGCAAAAAAAATCTAGCGGTGTTGTCAGGTTCTAGCCTGCAGTACTCATGCACATCCACCGGGACTGCTGCTGCTCTTGCTAGCTCTCTCCAAGAACCTTGTAGACGCTGAAACCTGACACCTTTGCACCTGTCCCATGCCTGCAGCCAGACCTATATAAACCTTCATTTCCTGTTCCTCTTGCCTGTTTATACTGATTACTCCAGCATCTGCTAGGTTCCTGTATTCTTTGCTGCTTTTGCTGCTATTGTTGTTTGCTGTTGCCCTGTTCCTTAGTCTCAGTCTTGTTCCCGAGTCACAGTCCTTTTCCCGAGTCACAGTCCAGTTCCTGCCTCATCTTTGCTGACCTTTGCTTGTGATCTTGACCACGCTATCTGCCGCCTGCCTCCGACCATACTTCCTGCTGTTCCTGCCAATTGGATCCACTTCAGTCGTAGATCAGCTTTTGACAGGTGTATACAGTACTTTAACCAAATCAAGCTAGAGTTTTCTCATAACACTTTCAGAATCACTGATTAAACCACCATAGTGCTAAGTGATGCTGAAATATTTTGTCCTTCCAGGAAAGTTCTTAATAGAGAGTAACTCTCTCTGTGATTTATCAGTATATAAATAGCCATTCTACGACAACAGCAAAAAAGGATGTAAGGCATTAATAAGTCCTTTATTGGAATACTGTGAGTCAGCATGGCATGTGCATAAACAGTATACTGTATGTACTGTATTGTACAGCACTTTACCTCATACGTCCAAAGGTCCAGTCCAAATCGCATCTATTAGGATGGATGGACCAAATGGTGATGGATATGGTGGGAATGGCGATGGACATGGCAGGTCTCTATTCGATTATAGGTACACAGCAGAAGGAGAGAGCAAGACATCTGGAAAAAATCCTCTTCCCCCACCCCCTATGGGCCTCCATGCAAGAGAGCATAACACCTGGAGGAAACCACTCCCCCCCATGTACCTCTATGCAATATCAAGATGGTAGGAAGCACACCCAACAACCCAGACAGCGATGGTAACTTTGTCACTATGAACCCCTGTGCTACCACCGACCAGCAGGAAAGTGGCATATAGGAGCACTTACCTGTTTTCCAAAGCTCACTTTCAATAGTGTCAGGGGAAACTTTTCAAAGTTATCTTAGAAACAGCAAGGGACAGCCAAGTCAGTTTGCCCAGGTATTATTACAGCACCATGTGACTTTTGAACATTATGCCCAGTGGGCCAGACATATGAAATTTGATGGCTTTAGGGGTAAACAGGCTATTCCTAACAACTTTAAGAGAGCTATTGTAGGTGAACCTGGGAAACAGTATAAATATACTACTGCAGACTTCAAAAACATGAAATACTGAATCAATGGACTTTTATGGCATCAGAGGACTGTGGGCTTGACTAATCAGTGAATGAAAATGATGACTGAAACATTAATTTTTTAACACATACAGTTTTTAATACAGTAAAAAAATTTTTGTCATTTTTAAATCCTTTTTTCATCTTTTTTTGCAGGTTCAATGTCAACACCTTGTTTGTGTAGGAAACACATGCAGCAATAATGGATAATTAAGGTAATGTATGCATTCCATTTAATGGCAATACCGCACATGCGCACAAATTCAATGAACCACATATGTGTTACATACAGTTTATATATATATATATATATATATATATATATATATATATCTGTGTCCCAAACCCAGCAGCACAGTGTAATCAATGCATCTATTTCTTCTCAATTATTTTAAAGGTGAAACTGAATAAGAGACTGCCAGAAGAAGATGGTTAAAGAAGATTGCATTATTTCAGTCTTTGTTATTTATCTCGAAGTTCTAATTTACTGTGAAAAAAATGGCATACTTTAAAAATACTTTTTAGTCATTTTACATTTTTAATGGGATTTGTGCGTTTTGAGGGTTATATTAGATTTAGATTAAAGACACACTAGCACCACCTATTATTACTGCTGAGTACTTAACAACCACAAAACTCAATTTTGTGGCATTGGTAAGCTTGCAGAGGATTTACACTTGATTTTGCATGTTATGAAAACAATATGTTAATACATGTGTAGTGCAGTTTCCCCCACCCTATGGGAGATGTGGCGGCTACTGAGTGTGTGGTGCTTAACCTGTGGCTAATAGGAGGCCTGAGCCTCCACTGCTGGGAGCCTGAGGTGTACCTGATCCGTCTGGTGACTGCGCCTCCACCTGTGAGGGATCCTACCTATACTTGATAACCCATCACAGGACAATATACCCAGTAACACACACTAGAGTATGGTATAACTGTATTTACTCGGCACAAACTTAGACACACATATAATACGTATATTGATATACCCACACAATACTCCCACAGTACTTGGGTGCTGGGGCACCAGTGTCCCAGTATTCAGCCCACTATATGCACTCCCTCCCCAAGTGTGTGTGACAGCGCTGAACACAGTAGAATGTTGCTGCACTTGAAGATAGGGTATACCTGCCGGGTACTCCAGCACCTGGAAACGCTGACTGAAAACAGAAATCCGTCCGGTCCCACGGCATCAGTGATGGCATCCGCCTCCATCTGGGGTGGTATCCAGCTGGAGGGTCCTACAGTAATAGTCTCTCTTTGTGTTGTAATCTGGTCCCAGACCACTAGATGCCAGGTCGCCGCAGTGTCCTGGCTGTGTCCCTCATGCTTGGTACTACAGGGGCAGTGTCTCTATCTACTGGGCCTGTCCCTGCAGCAGTCACTAGCTGAAAGAGAGAGTTGGGACCTATCTGGGGTCTAAGGGGGTCTCTGACCTAGTACAGGGGTCACAGACACCCTCACCCTTCCGTGTCCCAGCTCCGACTGACTCGTGGTCACTCGTGGTCGAGGCGCACAAAATGTATCAATACTAGTTGCAGGAGATTGCTGCAGTCCTATAGCTTTGTGTCTGCACCTGACTAGCAGCCCCTGGGGCTGCTGGGGGTTGTAGTTCCCCATGCGGAGCCCTTGATGTAATGGCCGCACTGTGTGATGCTCTGCGCATGAGCGGGGTGTTCCAAGATGGACACCACAACTCTGAAGTCTTATGCGCGAGTCGTACTACACATGAGCGAGGAGTTGCAACATGGACACCGCCTGTGCCGAGGAGCTCCGGCGATGCGCTAGCCTCCCCAATGGCCCGCACTACCACAGCCCCACACTCTCCCCAGAAGTTAAGGGGACGAGGGGGGGGGGGGACCCCTGATATACATGTGTATCATAGGGAGAAACAACTGTGCTCAAAAAGTACCATAGCACACCTGAGGTACCTGGGAAATATGCAAAGAATATTGAAATGATTCACACTCCACACTTCCTTAAAGGATTTCCATAAGAACTATATTGAGTTGACAAGTCTAAAGCACCTTAAGAGGAATGGGTTACTGGTGTCGTGCTGAACAGGATTAGAACCCACAACATCTGCAAATTCTGAGCAGCAGTTCTAGCATTGCGCGCTAAACCAGCTGATGGGTAGCACCTGTTTTACGGAATACTTTTGAGCTTTACTCTAGTAAAATAGCTATCTCTCTCTCTCTCTCTCTCTCTTGACTTCTCTGCTTCTCTCCATCTCCGTTTGGGGATTGTATTTTGGTAAAACGAGTGCAGAAGATCTGTGGATTGGATTTTGCCAAGTTCGCCCATCTCTAATTATAAATATTTATTTATTTATAAAATATTTTACCAGGAAGTAATACATTGAGAGTTACCTCTCGTTTTCAAGTATGTCCTGGGCACAGAGTTAAGACAAATAATACATGTTTACAAATACAGTTACATAATGAGCAGGGTATACATTTTATACAAGACATAGCATGCACAGTTAAAGATAATTTGTATTATGGGCGTATGAAACAATTACAGACCACATTAAAATGTGTGACAGCCTTAGATTTGAAAGAACTTATACTGGTGGTGGATGTAAGAGTCTCTGGTAGGTTGTTCCAGTTTTGGTGTGCACGGTAAGAGGAGGAGCGGCCGGATACTTTGTTGAGCCATGGGACCATGAACAGTCTTTTGGAGTCTGATCTCAGGTGATAGGTGCTGCATGTGGTAGGGGTGAGGAGCTTGTTCAGGTACAGTAGCTGGGTAGCTTGCCCATAAAGAATTTGAAGGCAAGACAGGAAGGGTGAACTTTGCGCCTAGACTCTAGTTCTTTGAGCATTTCGCAGTGATGTGTGTTATAGTTGCATTGGAGAACAAAATGGCAAATTGAGTTGTAGAGGGTGTCAAGTTTGCTAAGGTGGGTTTAAGGTGCCGAGCCATATACTATGTCTCCATAGTCAATAATTGGCATTCGCATCTGCTGTGCGATACGTTTTCTGACCAGGAGACTTAGGGAGGATTTGTTCCTGTAGAGTAACCCTAGTTTGGCATAGGTCTTGGTTGTCAGGGTATTAATGTGCATCCCGAATGTTAAGTGGGAGTCAAACCATATGCCCAGGTATTTAAAACTAGTAACAGGAGTTAGGGTGGTGTTAGTGTTGGTTGTAATCTGGAGCTCAGTCGCTGGAAGCTTTAAAAATTTAGTCTTGGTCCCAAACACCATTGTTACAGTCTTGTCAGTGTTTAAAAACAGTTTGTTATGATGTAAGGGAAAACAGAAAGATACGTTTTTAAAGGATCTAAAGCAAAAACTTGCAGCTTTGTAACAAAACTGTTAAGCAGGAAGTATCTCAATATTTAACAAGTCAAATAATAAAAATCAGGGGAGGAAATGTATATTCTCCTTAAAGATAAGGCAGAAATAGACAAAGCAAATACGATGATACGATGTTAGCTCATAAGCTCAAAACATTCAAGATTCCATTCTATTAAAACTGCACCTGGCAATGTTAGTCATGACCCAAAGAAATTGGTGTGGAAATTGCCCAATACTACTCCAAATTGTATACAGATCCCAAAACGAATAGCAAGGACACTGAGAATGTATGAAAAGAACCTGCAACAATGTGGGTTGTCTACTTTATCTAATCAAACTAGAAAGACCTTTAATGAACTATTACTCAAGGGGGTGAGGGGATTTCATAAATTAAAGCCCTCAACTATACAAAAATTACCAAGTCCTAATGGTTTCTTGAATCTCTATGTAACAGTGTTGCCCCCACCAAATCGCAGATTGAGGCCATTACAGGGTGTATGTGGTGCATACATGCTGGTAACAGGAGGGCTAAGTCATCCGCGATGACTTGGGGCCACAGGAAAAGGCTATTTGTGTTCATACCTCACATAATACTTGGCAGTGCAGCGCCTCTCTCTGCTGTAGGCTCCAGGGAAATAGAGATGATCTCACACGGTAGAACAGTACCTCTCCCACAAGTTAGATCACACACCAGGCAGGAGGTATATTGCAAATAGGAACTGTTTATTACTACACTTCTACAGTAACAGGTACTCAGCAGTCTTCTGCCGGATACAATTAGTCAGTAGTCACTGAAGATGGTCCCTGGACTGTCACTACAACCCAAGGGCACCTGCAGCCATCCTAGCACTTCCCCACCTCCCTAGCGGAGGAAGAGGTATAGGTACACACTCGCTCTTCCCCGTAGGGAAGAGCACATGCAATTTGCTAACTTTAGGACGGTACTGCCTTGAAGTACAGTCAGGAAGAGTGCACCCTGTCTGTCCCAGGATTGGAAAAGCTAAGACAATATGTCACCACCTCCTGCTGTCACCCAAGTGCAGCTCTTTGAAGGGGAAAACCCCATAGCAACTACTGACAACCTGATGTACCAGGTTTTACTGCTAGGAGTAGGGCAGAATAGTAGCCGGGGTGGCCCTGCTATGTCTAATATAAAAAAAATTTGCTTGGGAAATATCACAAACCCTAAACAAGTGGCATTTGTCTTGGGCTGAAAGACCTCTGACAATACCACAAAAGCAAAATATATTGTCAGCAAGAATTAAAAATCAATGAAGGGATATATCCCAAATATTGTAACAGAACAACAAATCTTTTGAAATAACGTGAAACAGTACTTTCACCCCTTCAGGCTGAATTAGGTGAAAAATTTTATTAGAGGAACTGAGAGCTCTGTACAAAACCCCACATGCCAACATTTCTCCTCTTCTCTTCATTCAGAGAGCCCCTATTGAACTACATAGGAATCAACTTGGATACAGGAGGTTTAAAAATGCATGAGTAGGAAATTTAAATAAGTCTATTCAAGGATGACTTAGCTTTATCATTAATGAATCTTTTAATATCATTACCTAACCTTCTTAGTGAAATGAATTAGTAGATCACTGCAGGGCCCTTATGAAAAAAATTAGCACACTGCACAAGGACATGTGGCACTTGTCTCAGTGCATCAAGACCAGGGGCATAGCGATAGCTCGGGTAAAGCCAGGGGGCCCGCACTCTTCGTGTGGAGTGCCGGGACATTTGGCCCACCCTTCTAGCCGATGGACCATAGAAGTCAGGGCCTACTTCCTCCTTCGGGCCCCTTAACAGCCGCTTGCTGGCAGGCCCACTCCTGGCGGTGATTTAACAACATTAGCAGGATCGGGATCGGGTGCTGTGAGCTGCTGCAGCAAAGTTCAGTAGGGAAGGGGCCGTTTCGGTATATTATGGATGTTATCACATTGTGTTTTATCCTTGAAAAAGAACGGTGTGACATTTGAAGCGCGTTGGATGGGTCTTTTGTCACATTAAAGTGCCCTTTTAATCATTTTTTGTTTTGGGTCCTTCCTGCTCCGTTTGTGCTGGTGCGCTTTTTGGTCTCCCTTTTCCCTGTATTGCATTGAGTAGCTGCACAGCCTGCCTGCCTGCCCTACTAGGATGTGAGTATTTGCATATTTTTCAGGGGAACCTGCCAATGAGACTGATGGTGAGTGGGTCGCACCACATACCACCTGTCTTCAGGAGGATAGTACCCATAATATCACACAATAGGTACTATATCAATTGTTAGTACCCTGGGTTAGTGGTTTGGCTATCATTATTTTTTATATTATACCTGCATTTGAGCTCTTTTCCACTCTGCCACAAGCCGCCCTGGCTTGTCTCCTTGTGTACTAACCTCTCTAGTTCTCATCTCTAGTTTCTGAGTATCTGGAGGCTTGCTGCTAGTTCCACGCAGAGGCCTGTTCCTGACTCCTGTGCTGAAGCGTTGTTTAGCCAGCACTGGCTCCTGGTACCTGCTGCATTCTCCACTAGTAGAGGTTACCCTTCGTTTCCTGAGGCCTGCTGCTATTCTCCACGCAGAGACCTGCTTTGGACGTCTGTGCTGAAGCGTTGGTTTCCCCGACGCTGCCCCGCGGTGTACTTCGGCCAGCCTGCTGTCTCCCCCTGCTGAGACCAGCATCATGGGCCGAGCCCGCTCCCCCCGCAGAGGCCACTCCCGCGTTCACGCTCCTAAGCTGAAGCGGGGAACTCCTGACTACCTGTTGCCGAACTCCTGCTTGAATAACGACGATGCTGCCTTCTCCAATCCTGACTCTGCTATGTACGACTATGAACTGCGCACTCCAGATTAGTCTGCGCGGACTAAGGTCGGTGATTATATAACCCCACCTCAGCCCCGCGGTCCGGTCCCGGTTTGTGGCGAGCACAATCGTAACACTCTGTGCTGCTTTGGGATGGTATGCTGTGTGTATTTTTGTGTCAGATTGCTGTGTGTGTGTCAATTTGCTGTGTGTTTCAGTTTGTCATTGTGCTTCAGTCCTGTAAAGCATGTGCCAGGTAGCTTCTGTACATTAAAGAGCAACAGAAGCAGCCATGGTACATGTAAATCCATGGTGAAATGTATGTTTGTAAAGAGCTAGCACAATGCCATTGCACATTTTGCATTCTTCACATTGAATCAATTTATGTTTGCTTTGCTATGGAGGTTTTTGTCACTTTTTTACCCACCATAAATTAACTAAGTATGGTAAAACCCATCCTCATTGCTTCATTTTTGCATAGCCAGTATAACCAACCCCACACTGATGAGACCCATTAAGGTCGAAACGGCTGTCTGTGGGTGGGTTTACTGGCTATGCATCTTAACCCTGGCTTTGCTCAAGGCTTTGACCATGCAGCAAGCTTAAGCCTATAGGGAACCATGTTAAAAATGGTTTGAAGCAAAAGGTGGCACTGTGTGCTCATTTGCATGTCATTTCCCAGAATCCCTTGCTGCAGTGAAAGTGCTTTGTGCTGGGTGATAATGGTGAAAGGTGGGGTTGCAGACCTGTCTAAGACATGCAAATGAGCATACTGTACAGTAATATTTCCATTTGCTATATATATATATATATATATATAGAGATAGATAGATAGATAGATAGATAGATAGATAGATAGATAGATAGATAGATAGATAGATAGATAGATAGATAGATAGATAGAGCAAACAAAGGACAGCACTCAAGGTAAGATGCATAGAAAAAAAGCTGTATTAAGGCAATACACAAGCACACTTAGTCCAAACCATATTTGTGCTAGTTGAGTGCCAGCTATATATATTATAAATACACAATTACACTTTATCATATGTTTGTTGCATGACCTACAGTAATTACATTTTTCAGAGATTTGTATCTGGTGCATAATAATTATTGCAAAAATGATTTCTGCTTTTGACATATTTGACATATTAATTAATAACCTCAATAATAACATGTTTGTTTTTATGCATTACAGCTATAAAAAAAATAAAATCAGATTTTAAATT
Organism: Ascaphus truei; assembly: GCF_040206685.1. NCBI lineage: Eukaryota > Metazoa > Chordata > Amphibia > Anura > Ascaphidae > Ascaphus > Ascaphus truei. Next base: position 114,881,693 of record NC_134483.1, on the reverse strand, counting down.
GAAGTCAAATACGGAAAACATAGCAACACACTATCTCTTTTGAGGCATTTTCACACATTGAAAAGCAATCTTCAAACAGTTCTTATCTTTACAGAGCAGTATTTTTTTTTTTTACAGGAAGTCTTACACATGGGACGGCAGGCTTACTGGGAGGTCATTTTAACTATTCTCTATCTTCTAAATACTAACCCCATTACGTTTTGTTAACCTCATTGGGGTTGGAGAGAAAAAAAATAAAGCTACAGTAGAGAATATCCTCATTGTCCTTGGGAGAGTCATGTGGCAAAAATCCCATCAATAAAGCTGATAATTTTGATTGAAAAGCCTAGAGTTCCACCTTCACTGCGTTGCATGTTATCTACGTAACTGTCCCTGCCTGGCACTTTATAGCAGTGTCTGTGTTAGGCCTGCTCAGGATGCATTACCTTATTCAGGATGCAGGCTTTGTGCAGGTGGGTTGTGAAAGCAATGATGCGTACCAAGAACTGTATTCATTCAAACAGCAGCTTTATTCTTGTAGGCACAGTCTCACTGTGACAGGGCTTTTCCCCAGTTTAAAAAGACAACACACATAGAGCCTGTCTTTAGCTGATTTTAGCAGGGTGCTGATTAATTGTAGCTACTGTAGAGTCAATTAGCCAGTCTCCACCTGGCTCATCAAGCAGTCCCTGCTTATAGTTCCTGACACAGCTTTAGCAAACAAAACAATGAACGACATGCGGATGTGACCAGAAAGCAACAATGCCACAGTCTATATGTGGGGACTGCAACAGACAGTGACTGACAGAAGGTATGGACTCAGTGACCAAAGTCTACTCCACTACGTGTTTAGAAAAAAACACACAAAAAAACAACAACAGTGGGTTTTTAAAATGGCACTCAGAAAAATAAAAAGTCTAAAGAGACGTGAGAGCCATGAACTCTGCAACTGAAGTTTGCCCACCTGTATGAATACCAGTGGGGATTTTAGCATATATGGAGAAAATCACTGCAATAGCACCTCCCTAGATCAGGGGAAAGAATACACCTGATACCACCAAAAAGGAGAGCAACATGTGATGTTCCGGTAATGAACCCGGCCACATGGAAGAGTGTCTCTTCTGGTCCTTTGAGGATACTGATGATGAGGAGGTCTCTTGTGTGGGCCCAGAAACACGACAAACCCACAAAAAAACCCTAGCATGGTGAAGCTGCCTGAACCCAGTACGCACAAAAAGATAGGTCTCCACGACCATGAATATGATTGGTGGCAGCAAGTGCAGGAGGATTCGAACGCCAAATATTTCCACCAGTCAATGCAACTGCAAGAAAAGCATAGTGGATGCAGAGAAACTGCTGATGGTTCGAACAAAGAATAAGTCCCCAGTATCCCTGATGGTACAGCGTCGTCCAAAGTAAAAATGCAGAAAAAGAAACATGGTTCTCTGCTTACCATGGATGGATGGAATCTAAGAGGGCCCAAGGCAGAGGTTGGTTACCCCCAAAAAGTGTCACTCCAGTAGGGTGAAAAAAAGATGCAACTGTTGACAGCTCTGGGGATGGCAAATGCTGGATTTGCCACCATGGGTGAGAAGCAGGAAGAGGCTCAAAGGGAGGTCGTCTGTCTTGGTATAGAGCTGGGATGCTCTCATAAGGAGTTTTGTGGCCTCAGTTCTGAGCTCCAAGTCTCCCAGGAAGAGACTCACAGACTCCATGTGGAGCTGTTGATCTCCCAGAAAGCGTTTCACATTTTAACTACTGAGCAGGAGGTCTACCGGGAAGTGGTCATACTCTCAGTACAGAGTAAGTTAAGAAGAAGCAACAACTTCAGCGAGGATAGATGGAAGTACAGTTAGCACTGGAAGAAGCAGAGGGTGCTCTTCACCAGGAAAAAGGCAGATCTCTGTATCTACAATGTGAAGTCTCATAGATCAAAGCAGACTATGAAAGAAGTGAAGCATGCTAACCCTCTAAAAATATGGCCGAGCTCTGATCAAAGAATTCAATACAAAGAGAGAAGTATGAACATTTGAAAGAATCAGTAATTGGGGTCTAGTCAAATGTGAGGATGTGTTTGCATCAAAGATACCATGAGAATGATGGAAGGACCTATGTTACAGCCAAGCAAGCTGTACATTGCTACAGATGCAGCCAGTTGTATGTCCAACCTGCCCCAGCACATGTGCTGGTGAACTGCACCCCAAATGTGGCTGAAATTAAAGCAGATCAGCCCAGGGGACCCCCTGATTCAATTCTATGTAAAGCATATTTGGCTACTAGGGCTTTTGCCCATTCCTTTGTGGGGGGGAGGGGGTTGTTGGGGGTAGAGGTGGTGGTTGAAGGGGGTAGAGTCCCCAGGGTAATTGGTCAGGTCTACTGGGAGGGTTGTGGGAGAGGTTAACTCCTTCATTACCTTAGCGGTTACTACCCCTTCCAGGATAAAGGCCATCCTCCTCTTCTTCTTCATTAACATGTAAGGGCCGATGCCCAACATTAAATTAAAACATCAGTAATCCCTTAATTACCTTAGCAGTTACTACCACTAAGGTAATTAAGGGTGTCGGAGTATGGAAATATAGGTGTGAGAATTGGATTATGGTATGGGGTCTCTGAGACACATTATGGTATACTAAGACAACTCTGGTGCAAAAGTGTTACTCAGTTTTGAACAGTTTGGAAGGCATGTATGAGGATATCAGGGAGAATGAGATAGTGAAGAGACTCTAGACAAGACTATTTACCAAAAGAGAATGGTTACTGTTAGCAACTCTCAAGGTCATCTGCATCTAACGAGATTAGACAGTAGTTGTTGTACAGTAGGAATACTGGGTAAAAAGCTAATTCTGTTTAGCTTGGCATAATACTGTAGTGACCATTGTTATTCTAACACAAACCGGTGGCAATCGCCAAAAAGACCCAGGTACATGCTGGATACATGGAAAAAAGTTATATCTGTGGCGCTCAACACTGTAATTATCAATACAATTCTGATAGGTAATTAGAAATATACAACCAGAGCCACGGAAATCGCCCGTCCAAATGGATGCTCCACGTGATAAGGGTGAACATGTAAATATAAAAAAATTCAAATCATAGCATAATACTGTATAACATATAAACAAACAAACAACATACAACACTTAACAGACGCTGAGAACAACAGGTGACTACTTACAATAGCATTTAATATGGCATATCATTAATATCATAAAATACACTAAATACACATAAAATTGCACATAAAAACATATATAAGGTTCAGGCAAGATTCTCAAACTCGGGTGGGGGTACCTGCTTAACGAAAACAAGATGGTATCAGGCAATGGATAATTTAAAGAGTATTCCCTCTTATAAATGGCTGCTGCTGCTGCTTACATCTGGGCTCAAACGAGTGGTCTCATATGGGCAGGGACAGGCTCCTCCAGCCCGCAGCGTCTGCCTCCGTCTGTAGTCAGCACCGTCCACACACGGCAGAAGTTCCAGGGCAGCACACACACAGATACTTCCTGGTCTGACCGCGCCAAACACACCATACAATGCAATGGTGAAATGCCGAATATTCCTACGCCAGCGTTCTATTGCCCACAGCTCGCAGCTCACAGCTTCAGAAGGGTACAGCACTCACACCCTAGTAGTAGGGACCTCACAGAATTGCCCTACGCGTTTCGAAAGTCTTGCTTTCTTCCTCAGGGGTAAAACGTAATGAAAAAATAGTCCCTGCAAGTCCCGGTATATGTAGTCCCGATTTAAACAGACAGTGCATCCTTGTGATCTTGATCATGCGCAGATGGAAGGACTAGGACACTCAGCGTGATAACACACCATAAACATGACAGAAAACAAAAACAATAAACAAATAGATAATGGACATGGACAGAGAAATGAAATATAGTTATTAGTACAGTATATAATACAAATATATTAATAATATCTTTATATACACGTGGGTAGTAAAATATAATTACTTATTGTCATTAGATGATACAGGATGATTAATGACAGGGAATAACCCTGTTTGTTATATCTAGAATGGCCATAGACAAGCCCAACCAGAGATAAGCGAGAAGTATGCTGAGCAGAACTTAACCCTTTAGGGGATAGTACAAAACACAAATATGATACCTAATTGTATATAGACTGACTAAAACATGTGCATGTGGCTATACTTAGGAACCTATAAAAGTGACTAATGAAAATGTGAATAAATAAGATAATTAATAATGTGAGTGAGGATGTATCCACAATGATTAGTAATGGGTGAAAATTAGTGATTAATATATTTATATTGTGAAATACAATAATAATTGGGTGATAGGTGATTGCTACCTAATTGTTAAAATATCCACATAATCAATACTGAGACCAATAAAAATGATATAACATGAAATGAACCACAAGTTACAAATCACATTGAATATATTGTCTGCCCGGAGGTCATGTTATATCATTTTTATTGGTCTCAGTATTGATTATGTGGATATTTTAACAATTAGGTAGCAATCACCTATCACCCAATTATTATTGTATTTCACAATATAAATATATTAATCACTAATTTTCACCCATTACTAATCATTGTGGATACATCCTCACTCACATTATTAATTATCTTATTTATTCACATTTTCATTAGTCACTTTTATAGGTTCCTAAGTATAGCCACATGCACATGTTTTAGTCAGTCTATATACAATTAGGTATCATATTTGTGTTTTGTACTATCCCCTAAAGGGTTAAGTTCTGCTCAGCATACTTCTCGCTTATCTCTGGTTGGGCTTGTCTATGGCCATTCTAGATATAACAAACAGGGTTATTCCCTGTCATTAATCATCCTGTATCATCTAATGACAATAAGTAATTATATTTTACTACCCACGTGTATATAAAGATATTATTAATATATTTGTATTATATACTGTACTAATAACTATATTTCATTTCTCTGTCCATGTCCATTATCTATTTGTTTATTGTTTTTGTTTTCTGTCATGTTTATGCTGTGTTATCACACTGAGTGTCCTAGTCCTTCCATCTGCGCATGATCAAGATCACACAGATGCACTGTCTGTTTAAATCGGGACTATATATACCGGGACTTACAGGGACTATTTTTTCATCACGTTTTACCCCTGAGGAAGAAAGCAAGACTTTTGAAACACGTAGGGTGGTTCTGTGAGGTCCCTACTACTCGGGTGTGAGTGCTGTACCCTTCTGAAGCTGTGAGCTGCGAGCTGTGGGCAATAGAACGCTGGCGTAGGAATATTCGGCATTTCACCATTGCATTGTATGGTGTGTTTGGCGCGGTCAGACCAGGAAGTATCTGTGTGTGTGCTGCCCTGGAACTTCTTCCGTGTGTGGACGGTGCTGACTACAGACGGAGGCAGATGCCGCGAGCTGGAGGAGCCTGTCCCTGCCCATATGAGACCACTCGTCTAAGCCCAGATGTAAGCAGCAGCAATTTATAAGAGGGGATACTCTTTAAATTATCCATTGCCTGATACCATCTTGTTTTCAGTAAGCAGGTACCCCCACCCGAGTTGGAGAATCTTGCCTGAACCTTATATATGTTTTTATGTGCAATTTTATGTGTATTTAGTGTATTTTATGATATTAATGATATGCCATATTAAATGCTATTGTAAGTAGTCACCTGTTGTTCTCAGCATCTGTTAAGTGTTGTATGTTGTTTGTTTGTTTGTTTGTTTGTTTGTTTGTTTATATGTTATACAGTATTATGCTTTGATTTGAATTTTTTTATATTTACATGTTCACCCTTATCACGTTGAGCATCCATTTGGACGGGCGATTTCCGTGGCTCTGGTTGTATATTTCTAATTACCTATCAGAATTGTATTGATAATTACAGTGTTGAGCGCCACAGATATAACTTTTTTCCATGTATCCAGCATGTACCTGGGTCTTTTTGGCGATTGCCACTGGTTTGTGTTAGAATAACAATGGTCACTAAAGTATTATGCCAAGCTAAACAGAATTAGCTTTTTACCCAGTATTCCTACTGTACAACAACTACTGTCTAATCTCGTTAGATGCAGATGACCTTGAGAGTTGCTAACAGTAACCATTCTCTTTTGGTAAATAGTCTTGTCTAGAGTCTCTTCACTATCTCATTCTCCCTGATATCCTCATACATGCCTTCCAAACTGTTCAAAACTGAGTAACACTTTTGCACCAGAGTTGTCTTAGTATACCATAATGTGTCTCAGAGACCCCATACCATAATCCAATTCTCACACCTATATTTCCATACTCCGACACCCTTAATTACCTTAGTGGTAGTAACTGCTAAGGTAATTAAGGGATTACTGATGTTTTAATTTAATGTTGGGCATCGGCCCTTACATGTTAGTGAAGAAGAAGAGGAGGATGGCCTTTATCCTGGAAGGGGTAGTAACCGCTAAGGTAATGAAGGAGTTAACCTCTCCCACAACCCTCCCAGTAGACCTGACCAATTACCCTGGGGACTCTACCCCCTTCAACCACCACCTCTACCCCCAACAACCCCCTCCCCCCCACAAAGGAATGGGCAAAAGCCCTAGTAGCCAAATATGCTTTACATAGAATTGAATCAGGGGGTCCCCTGGGCTGATCTGCTTTAATTTCAGCCACATTTGGGGTGCAGTTCACCAGCACATGGTGTGTTTGGCGCGGTCAGACCAGGAAGTATCTGTGTGTGCTGCCCTGGAACTTCTGCCGTGTGTGGACGGTGCTGACTACAGACGGAGGCAGATGCCGCGGGCTGGAGGAGCCTGTCCCTCCCCATATGAGACCACTCGTCTAAGCCCAGATGTAAGCAGCAGCAATTTATAAGAGGGGATACTCTTTAAATTATCCATTGCCTGATACCATCTTGTTTTCAGTAAGCAGGTACCCCCACCCGAGTTGGAGAATCTTGCCTGAACCTTATATATGTTTTTAAGTGCAATTTTATGTGTATTTAGTGTATTTTATGATATTAATGATATGCCATATTAAATGCTATTGTAAGTAGTCACCTGTTGTTCTCAGCATCTGTTAAGTGTTGTATGTTGTTTGCTTGTTTGTTTGTTTGTTTATATGTTATACAGTATTATGCTATGATTTGAATTTTTTTATATTTACATGTTCACCCTTATCACGTTGAGCATCCATTTGGACGGGCGATTTCCGTGGCTCTGGTTGTATATTTCTAATTACCAATCAAAATTGTATTGATAATTACAGTGTTGAGCGCCACAGATATAACTTTTTTCCATTTCCATAACCTGACTGGGGGTCAGGGTTATATCATAGGCTGCCATTTTACTGTGGGATATAGCGCAACCTAGTTGTTCTCTCCATACATGCTGGATACATGCCTTAAACGTGGCTTAAACTAGAACCAGCATTTCTGCATTGATTAATGGCCCATCAGATTAACAGCGGGGGTCCTTGGCAGTCCCATACAAACTGAATGGGCATGCCAGGGACCCCTGCTGTGTAAATCTTATGGGTCATTAGTCAATGCAGAAATGCCTTAAACTTGCCTTAAACAAGCCAGGTTACACCTAGCACATACCCTTGAATGTAACCGGGCTAGTTTAAGGCAAGCTTTAGAATACTCATGGTCTCGTCTGTAGGTTTTTTTCCTAATCCTTATATGGGCGTTACATTATTTTAGCTGTATAGTAAGTAGAAACAAATGCTGCTGCAATTGCGGTCACTGCCCTCCGATAATTAGAACAAACCAAGCACAATTATTAAAGTAAAAAATATATTTATTTATCAAAAATAGACATACACAGAGCAGAGATACTCTGACGCGTTTCGTCCTAGGTATAGGACTTTGCCGGGGTCTAGGGGTAGAGAAGGTACTGTAGAAGTTCAATAGCAAGCCAAGGTTAAGGGTCAGAGAAAGCAGAAGTCCAGATACAAGCCGAGGTCAAAACAGGAAGAAGATAAGCAAGACAGGGTCAGACAAGGCAACAACAGGGCAGCAGGGTGTTTGAGGCAAACACTACGATACATAAACAGAGTTTATGCTCAGCCAGTTTGCAGCAGGGCTGGCTGAGCATTTAAGGAACAGGCAGACAATGGTAGGACAGCACACAGCTGCAGCCTAATGGACGAGAACTGCCCCTAGACATAATAAGTCCACTGGTAGGCAGGGGCGGGGAGGGGTGCAGGTGTGGAATAATTGCTGATGAAGTTAACCCCTCATGTGCCCATGGTAGCGCGGTGCCTGCATGTAGCTTGCGTGTGGTGCACGCAAGGGCTGTATGAAGGGCTTGAGAAATGATGTATGGAACACAGAGGGGATTTTTATAGAGGCTGGCAACTGAAGGCGGTAGGCCACTGGATTTACCTTTTCGATTACAGGAAATAGTCCAATATACCTGAGTGCTAATTTAGCTGTGGGAACCATCAAACGGATGTTTTTGTGTGGACAACCAAACCTTTTGTCCTGGGTTGTATGTAGTTGTTTCGCGACAATATCGATCGACCTGTTTTTTCTGCAGAGAGATTTCATTTTTGAGATTCTCCTGAATCGTAGCCCTGGACTCTTGAAGAAGTAGGATCCTGTTATCTACCAGTACCCCGGATCCGGATCCTGCATTAGGGAGAGCTCAAGGGTGAAAGCCGAAGTTGGTAAAAAAGGGTAAATCCTGGGTTGACTCGTTGTGCAGGGCCCAAGGCAAAAGATCCATCCAGTTGTCCTGGGTATCCGAGATGAAGAACGGATGAACTGCTCAAGTGACTGATTAGTTCACTCTGTCTGACCATTAGTCTGAGGGTGATAGCCCAATGAGAAGTGCAGCGAGATCCCTAGTTGCTTGCAGAAGTCCCGCCAAACTTAGAGATAAATTGGGAGCTTCTATCAGACATGATGACCTGGGGGACCCCATGTAAACAGAACACCTCCTTAATGAATATTTTGGACAATTTGAGAGCATTGGGTAGGCCCTTGAGGGGTATAAAGTGGGCCTGCTTAGAGAAGCGATCGACCACCACCAGAATGGTGTTCCAACATTTGGACACAGGAAATTCCACGATGAAGTCCATGGAGAGGTGAGTCCATGGGTGGTCTGGGATCGGGAGTGGTTGCAGCAAGCCAGGAGGCCTGTTACAGGCATCTTGTTCTGCACAGGTGGAACATGCAGAGTCAAATCCCTGTATGTCCTTGCGCATGCCTGGCCACCAAAAGATCCGTTCCAGGAGATCGATGGTTCTTTTAGTGCCCGGGTGTCCGGAACTTTTAGAAGAATGGCCCCATTCCAGTACCCTCCTACGATAAGGTGGTGAGGTGAAGAGACATGCCTCTGGGACTTAGAGACCTTCAGGAACATCAGACTGGCTTCGTGCGATGTCTTCCAAGGAGTCAAAAGTATTGGCAGAGATTATACAAGATGGAGGGAGTATGGTTTCCTCTTGATCGTCGGTCTTGTGTTCCACCAGAAATTGATGGGAGAGAGCGTCTGCCTTCATGTTTTTGGAACCGGATAGATAAGAAATAATGAAATTAAGGCAAGAGAAGAAAAGGGGGAAGAATCGATTGGCATAGGACAGCTGATTCAAGAAAAAAAGCACATTCAACTCGCCAGGTAAGTGAAAAAGTAAAAAATCTTTATTACACTACTGCACCGACACACTTTATTCGAGCAAATACCCAGTATGTACCTGGCAGATACCTGGAATGCGCCGCTCCTCACCTCTGACAAGCCCCGTTGCGTTTGCCTTCCCAGCCTGGGTTCATGCCTGGCTGACGGGCGGCTGATCTGTTAAATGATAATGATTAGGATTTAATAGGCTGCAATGCTTCGCGTGTCTACCAGATGGCATAAATTCATGCATTGTAATGCAGTATATATATATATACTGTGCAGTGTTGCAGCCAGCGGGAATAAAATGCTTCAATCCCTGCCTGGAAAATACCTCAATGCACTCGGGCAGAAAACAGTCACAAACCTCAATACACCCGGGTATACCCGAATTCGTGGGACTAGCCGAGCTCGAATAAAGTGTGTCGCCAGTGTACATTAAAAACAGAAAACAAACAAAACAGAACAGAAAGAAAAACCTCCCACGCGTTTCGGGCTATACAGCCCTTTCTCAAGGAGTATGGTTAGAGCTAAGCATTGGACACGTTAATATAGCCCCTCCTGTTTACTCAAATGCACCTGACAGAATCAAGCAATTAAACTTAATGGCATTTTCACTTGATGCATCAAATTGAGTGAGTCACATAGATATAAAGAGTGTATAATCTCATTTACTATAGTAAATATGGTAATTAAGGTACAGTATATCCTTAGACCCATAACAAAAATGTTCAGTATACAATTTGAACAGTTTAGTAATAAAAATATTTATCAATAGGACCTAATAATTCTATATTCTACAATCTAATTAAAGATTATACAAAATATAGATGCTAGATAATGCATCAATAAAAATCAGAATGGAAAGGTCCTATGTATTATGAGATAAACACATATAGGGCTCTATGCAGTAAGCGCCGAAAAAGTCCTCTCGCCAAGTGTACCTTATCAGCATGATTCTGCCGATTTTCCCTCTCCGTATGCAATAAGTGCCGAATCCCTTCCGAATCAAGCCGAAAACATTTGGTCCCACTCTGCCGATGATTTGCCGATCACACACAGGTGTATCGGCGTGCATGACGGGGTGGTGTTAAGTTCGCCAATGAAACTTCTTGCTGAATCTGCCTAAGCAAGCATATTTTGGATTGAGCGGCCCATTTAAAGGCAGCGTGTATTTTTATTCATTCTCTGTGTTGTTGGGAGAGGGAGAGAGAGAGAGACACACAGAGCTGGGCGATTTACATATTTCATATTGACTGAGAGAGTTGTTGTGTATTGTGAGAGGTTTGTCCTGTGTTGTTTTGTTAACATTTTTGTCTTGTTTTCACTTTGTAAGTGTTCAGTGCGATTGTCTTTAAATTTCTTTTCTGTTCTTTGTGAATGCTAAAGGTATGGCTGCAAGGCGTGGGAAGAGTGATGCTGGTGTGAGTGGTACTGGTAGTCGTGTGAGTACGCGTCTGAGTGAACGTAGGATTCAGGGGAGTGCTGTTCATGGGAGTGCGAGTGTTGTTGCTGTGAGTGCGAGTGCTGGTGGTGGCTCTGTTGCTGGTGCTGCTGTGGTGTCTGTTGCTGGTGCTGATGGGGTGTCTGCTGCTGGTGCTGCTGGTGTGTCTGGTGGTGGGGTGGTTGGTGGTGGCCCGATTTTGGAGTCTCTTCCATTGGAAGAAGGAGAGTCCATTCAGCAGCAGCCAAGCTCTGAGCCTGCACATGTTTGGAGGAAACATCTGGAGCGGCCACGTAATTCTCGGTTCAATGAAGAGGAAAACAGAGTTCTTGTCACAGGGATTTTGGAGCACTATGACTCTCTGTATGGCCATTTACTAGGTAAGTCTATATTTGCATTGATTGTTCAAAGACATGTTATCCTAGGTCATGTGAGATGTCTTAATATCAAAATATTATTCTATAATATCTATCAATTAAAGTTAATTGTTACACACATATTCCTTCATGCTTTATAACGACCATAACAAACAGTCTAAAAAGTTTGCCAAAGTTCATACAATATTCATGCAAGCTTCCTTACATTTGTATGTTTCCATGTAAATGCTCATGTGCTACACATATTCCACCTAAACCAGCATGTTTGGTATCTCTTGGAACAGGTAGCAGTTTAGGAAACTGATCGTTTTTCTAATAATAATTAACGTCATACATTTTGTATGTATTTCAAGGGCGGACAAGCTCAGCATCCAAAAATGAAATGTGGGAGCAAATAACATTGGCTTTGTCTGCGTGTGGGAATCATGTCAGGGACCAGGAGAATTGTCGGAAGAGATTGGATGATATCAGGGCAAACTTAAAGAAAAAAATACAAGCACAACGGATGCATGCTTCTGGCACTGGAGGTGGGCCGCAAGCACAAGCTCTAATCTTAACTCCATTGGAGGAGCAGATGCGGGAAAAATTTCTTACTGTCTTCGTTGAAGGTTTGCCAGGGGACAGAGATATCGGAATTTATTCGGCTCCATTTCCATCAGGTGACAAATCTTACTGTACTAGGCGTGTCATAGGTTACAGTTCTTATCTATATTTCCGCTGCTACTTATACTTTCCTCCCAAAATAAGCATACCTACATATATATCTGTATATATGTCTCTCTCTCTCTCTCTCTCTCTCTCTCTCTCTATCTATCTATCTATATATATATTTATATCTAGTTGTCCTACAAAAAGAAAAAAATTATATATATATATATATATATATATATATATATATTTGTGTGTTTGGAAACATGATTGGCTCAGCTATCGTGGATGACATCATTATGAGTAAACATACACAACTTGACCTGCATGAAGGGATTATGTGTAATGATCTTCCAAATAACGCACACTGCAACCTTCTACCTTACAAAGCATTCAACATCTTTGCCCTATAGTTCAAAGCTGAATGTATGTGGGAATCTTTGTACAAACAATGGGTTAACATGCATAACCGCAAAGCACAACCGCACTCATTGTTTGTCACAGTAATGTATAACTTCGTTATACTGTGTCTGTGCACACAAATGCCTAATTCACTTTTTCATGTATGTGTCCATACATATATACATATATACATATATCCAGGTGGTAGAACCAAATAAAAGGCCAGGGTGATGTCACATGCGCACGAAACGCGTTGGGCCTTTGAGAGTCATTCACCAGCTGTACTGGTAGAGGAGCAGACCTTTAAAGCAGTTCCTGGAGTCGCGGTGTATAGGAGCTTGTATCTGCAGTGAGATCCGGTGTGTTGTCCCGCCCGCTGTGACGCAGTTCCGGGCGCCAACGGAAGGCGTCCTGTGAAGCAGAAGGCAGCGTCGCCATCATCGGCAGCAATCCGAAGAGGCACCTGCAGACATCTACACGTGGCACGTGTCCATCACATCTGTCGCCGGACCACCTATACTCCATTCACCTGCTCATATCTTGGGGACTTGCTATAAGTAGGATTCCGGTTTTACACACCGGATCCTAGACCTGCTCGTCACCAGCCTGCTGCATTTTATCGTGTTCATTAAATCATTATTGTATTAGTCAGCCTACTTGTTTAGTGTTGTGTGTGATTGTCTGTCTATGTCTATGTGTTAATTGTTATAACCATACTTTGTTACGCTATGATCTTGTTCTCTTATCTCCCCTGCATGTCATATCATTTTTGCTGCTGAGGAACCTGCTGTCCACTGGACTAGATTACCATTTATTGGATATCCCAAGCCATCCATTGGACTTTTATATATCACATATTTGGACTCTAAGGCGCCGGTCTGTATTGTTTTCTTTGTCTTGGGCGAGGGACTACAGTTGTTACAAGCTGACAAGGTGAACAGAAGTTCATCACATTCATTTGAAATGGTAATTATCTGAATACTTTCACCCACCAGGCCACTATATATGAAAACGTACGTTAGTCATTCGTTCACTCATATTTTCCTTTTACCTTATAGATACGCCACTATATCACAACAGTACCATCTGTGAGCGACACACTGCATGTGTTAATGAGTGTCAGCCACATTGAGTGCTACACCTCCTTCTCTTAAATGTTCAGACAGATCACTAAAAACATTCATTCACATTTCCACAATTAGGTACTGAATTATAAGCAGAGTCAACTTTGCTGTCATGGTAGTGATGTACATTATTATTTTTAGATTACTACACAACATATGCAGTGTATGTACAACAGAACACTTAATTTTACAACGCATTCCTGCATGAACATTGTATGTTGTATGGTGTTTAAAATAAATGTGCCAATTAGGTTCACATGTACATTTATGTTAAGATGGATAATGTACAGCTTGCCAGAACCATATCATTATCATTTCGTTATGTGATGCTGATATTTAGCCATAAATACTCCCACTACACAAACTTCATGTTAATTATGTACACATGTCAATAAAATTATTCTGATGTTATTCTTCTATATAGTTGCTCCTGCAGCTCCTGTGACACCTGACACTGAACATGTCTCATCACCTGTCTCATCAAGGTCATCATCAAGCATGGAAGGGGAGTGTATGAGGTGCAGCACATCTAATGTGTACATTTGTAGAATTTAATTTCCCATGCAAAATAAATGCCTTTCACATGTAATTAACTTCACATCAGTTATTGTCACAGAAGATGTAGTGTTTCCTGACAACATGTATTGTGTGTGTTGTAAACTATCCGCAACCTTTCATTCATTCTTCTTTCACACTGAGTCGAAACATCATTGTTACTTCAAGCTTCATCTTTTAATTGGACACAAATTAAAAATTATGGAGACATGTTGTGTGACACTATGAGAACAACTATCATTATATTGAAAAACAAGTGAAAGTTCCATGGCAGTTCATAATGTCTTTCTTTATTTGTAGAACCAGATGTTGCCACTCAAGGACAAATTCACTCAAGTGACCATGAACATGTTGACACTCCTGGATTAACCCAGCATTCAAGTCCTCCTGCTCGTGACATCTACTCAGCTATTGCAGCTTCTGAAGAACGAATCTTGGGTGAAGAAAATCGTCGCCATTCAGAAATGATGTCAGTGCTTGAAAGGATGATATCACTGCATGAAAGGATGCATGAAAGGTCAATATCAGAAATGTCACAAATTCAAAAAGTCATCATCCAAGTTCCTAAAGAAATCCAAAATGTAAACAGGACATTACAAGCACTAGTTCTCAATGTAAGCCAAGCAAATCAGTTGCGAATGACCGTAAGAGAACAACAATTCCACTTTACCCCATCTGAGGATGGATCTTTACATGCTGCTACTTTTTCTCCTGAGTCATCAGTTCTTCATTCCCCAGTTCTGGATGATACTGGTACAGTAGGTGCAAGTTCTGTGCAGGTCCCTCTCAACATCCAACCGCTTACATCTGTTCAAAATCTGGAACTGACACCTACAAATGAGACACGAAAAAGAAAGTTAGGGCAACAATTACTACTAACCAGCTTTTGGAAAAAGATTAAAACACCAAAACAAGAGACTGCTCCACCAGCACTCTTGCAATGTTTATCAACTGCTTCACAGCTGCCACAGCCCACACCCAGTGCCCCTGAAGTGCCACAGCCCACACCAAGTGCCCCTGATGTCCAACAGCCCACACTTAGTGCCACTGAAGTGCAACAGCCAACACCCAGTGCCCCTGAAGTGCCACAGCCCACACCCAGTGCCCCTGAAATGCAACAGCCCACACATAGTGCCACTGAAGTGCCACAGCCCACACCCAGTGCCCCTGAAGTGCAACAGCCCACACCCAGTGCAACAGAATTGCCACAGGCCAGTACAAGTCATACAGTTAAGGCCAGAGTTCTTGGCAAAGGGAAAAGGCAAACACAACAGCCAACAAGCAGGCCTGTGACTCGCTCTCAAAAGGATAAACATAAATAAATAATCACATTCACTAAATTTGTTGGTGTCCTGGTGGTGTTTACTGCAGACTATTTCATGCATAGTGTATGTATGATCATGTACAGATGCTTGATAACATTCAAGTATGTTCTTGTACACATGAATGTTTTGAAATGCTCACTGACTGAATGAAGGCATATTTGATAACATATGAATATGTATTAATCATCAGTTGATTAATGGTACAACATTATTACACACTTGCCATGGTAATGGAAGCTGACATTCACTTAGCTCTTGTTCAAGATGAGATGTATCTGGGTTATTTTTGTAATATAGATACTGCACCGACACACTTTATTCGAGCAAATACCCAGTATGTACCTGGCAGATACCTGGAATGCGCCGCTCCTCACCTCTGACAAGCCCCGTTGCGTTTGCCTTCCCAGCCTGGGTTCATGCCTGGCTGACGGGCGGCTGATCTGTTAAATGATAATGATTAGGATTTAATAGGCTGCAATGCTTCGCGTCTACCAGATGGCATAAATTCATGAATTGTAATGCAGTATATATATATATATATATACTGTGCAGTATTGCAGCCAGCGGGAATAAAATGCTTCAATCCCTGCCTGGAAAATACCTCAATGCACTCGGGCAGAAAACAGTCACAAACCTCAATACACCCGGGTATACCCGAATTCGTGGGATAAGCCGAGCTCGAATAAAGTGTGTCGCCAGTGTAGTAATTTTATGCTAATATTATTGACATACAACTTTAAGTAACTACCCATATAACAGCATACATTTTTATGTTATGTTTTCTGGTGTCTTAACTCTGTAAGACATTACTTACCTTAATCTACTTTCACAGTTCATAATGTTGGCATGTGATCATGTATGATTTTTGGTTACAATAACAGATCTGTAAGTGTGTATGAATACATCTGTAGTCTCTCTGTATCTCTATGGATATATGTATACACACACACACACACACACACACACACACACACACACACACACACACACACACACACACACACACACACACACACACACACACACACACACACACACACACACACACACACACACACACACACACACACACACACACTGTGTGTGTGTATATATTAAATGATATATATATATATATATATATTTATATATATATATATATATATATATATGACAATGTTGTCAGCAAACACGCCTTGTGTTAATGAGATATAAATGTTAGCACACTTGCTAAAATTATGGTATCAGTATGATTGAGCCCCTAATTCACTGAGCTGTATTTAACTTTCAATATGATTACAACAAGGCCTACTTACACACATCAATGGCTTTAGTTTAGCACTCTATATATAATATATATATATATATAATCAGAATGAACAGTACAGGCCTTCATGGCTGAAAAGAGGCCTTATTTGCTGTTAAATACAACTTCTACACAGCTGACTCAAATAGGCCCCAAACATACTCACCCAGTAATGTTATAAACTGTTATGAACTGTTAAGATAATTACAACAAGGCCTGTTTGCACACAAGGCCTTCAATGTAGCTATATATACACACACACATATATATATATATATATCTCTACACACAATATATAGTTAATTATATATAGATAAATCTATATGTTGATATATTTATATATATATAATTATATATATATTTATATATATATATATATATATATATATTTATATATATATCTATGTATATATCAAGAGAGACTAACAGAGAGAGTCAACGAGAGAGAGAAACAAAGAGAGAAAGAGAGAGAAACAGAGAGAGAGAAAAGCAGAAAAAGAGACACAGAGAGAGATGTGTGTGTGGTTAATTTTAGCTAAGTTTAAGCAGAAATCTGTTCATCCTAGCACTGTGGATGATTTCACACACATTGTTATTCTAATTAAAATAGTCAACTTGTTTTGCACATGTTGATTGCCTAATCCGAAAGTAAAGTTTTGATTCCTGTGAAAAGAGTGTATCTTAGACAAAGAATTTCAGCCAATTATTGTAACAAATTTCTTGTGGGAGAAAACCTAGGCGTATAACAGTTAGGTTGTATTATAACCTTGGAACAAACCGCGAAGATAACATGTAACTATTCACACATTCAGCAGACATCCGTATGCGTTCAACTTAACACAACGTACACTTGGAGAGAAGAAATGGCAGAAGCTTCCACATTGCACAGCTATCCACGTAAATCATACGAATTTATGATTTATGAAGCAATCGAATCAACGGCAGAGAAAAGGGCAACGGTGGGTCAAATCTATGACTTGATCCAAAAGAAATATCCATACTACCAAGAACCTGACAAACAACGAAATTTTAAAACTTCAGTACGATTCACTTTATCCGCAAATGAATGTTTTGAGCGTGTCCATGATCGGCTAGATCAACGATATGGATGCTGGCATGTTGCGCTATCATTTAAACTTACCATGGAACATGGAACATATCTTCTGTTAAATAGCATATTTTTGCCTAATACCAGTTACATTGAAGCCGCACCGACTGTCGCATCTGCTGATATACCTGCACCCTCCATTCATCAAGACCAGATGCAAGATAGACATAACTTCTATGATATGTATCCAAACTTATATGGCCAATACCAATGTGGATGTGAAAACAACCCACAACTGTACGTACCTCCGGACGAATTGTTTGAAGAAGCCACTGCAGATCCATATGACCGCCTCATGGAGATGTGTGTGATTCAGGATTCAACGGTTGCCTCAACCATGGATGATACTGTTGTGCCTTCCTGGAGCGAATTGTTGCAGCCAAATCAGTTTTGACTTCTACAAGAATGGTACTGTAAATACAAATTTCGTTATGCCTTTACTCAAATTATATATGTGTACATTAATAATTTACACCATGTTAGCCAAATGAGTGTATACAGCTTAACATTGCAGACAGCCTTACATGTAGCGTGCTCAAAGACATTATTTCCTGTAACAATATACTACATGACGAACCATTAGTACACATTGGTGACGGAGTCCTAAATCATAGATGCTTATCACTTTTAAAGTATCATTTCAACATGTTACACTAACTGTAACACACACACCTCATTGTTTAGCATTCAACATATAAAAAAAAATTGTCGGCCACATATGACGTGGGAACCTGGTCATGTCCCAAGGCGGCCTTAAAAAGGTTACCGTTGCAAGCAACACCCCCAACCGACGTGCGCGTGAAACAGTATTGGCTGTGCCCGTAGCTTATTGTTACGGTCAGTGCAGTGTGTCATGCGCGCGCGTCGGTGGGGCGGTGCGTGCACAGCGCTGGAGGCCAATGTTAATTCAGTGGGAGGGGTGTTTGCGTGCATTTCACGGTGCCTTAACATGACGTCACACGTATTTTGTTCGCTCATTGGCTGATCGGCCGTTTTGGCCGTAGGCACACGTCCGTTTACAAAATTTAGATATGTACGTGTTTAGAAGTGAATTTGTTTCGCTTCCATATCATTTCTTTCAGCCATGATATGCGTACTGCTAGCAGCACCATGGAGGGACATGTATTGAACGCACAGCATACAGATTGTTTAGCGCATGCGCTAAGACTTAGCCCACACATTCGTGACGTGCGCGCGCAACAGACGTTGTGCACGCACATTATTATGTATACAGGCACCGGAACAAACATATCAGTAGTAATGCCAGCAACGCCATTTAAAAAAATGAGATATTTCTGTATCTTTAGTTTTATCCTTGCAGTTTAAACATCTACGTAACTTATGCGTGAATATCCACAATCATATAGAGATCTGTTAAGCGTTGTCATGCTGAAACATAGATAAATGTGCCATCTTTGAACATCATGTGTTTGCTGTATTTCACAGATGTCGAGGATGAATACTGCTGCGGCCAAGTTTATTCGAGCATTTGCCCGTTCTTGGCCGCAGCAGTAGCCTGGCGCGCGCCCGAGTGTGACGGGCGCGCGCCGAAGCAGCGGAAGAGCGCCCTCCGATCGGGGCGCTCTCCCTACCGCTACCGGGTCCGCCGGGTCCCCCGGAACCCCCTGCCGCCGTCCCGCGTGCAGGGGGCGCAGGCTCCCGAAGACGCGTGACCGCGCGTCTATGACGCGCGGCACGCCAAGGGGCAGCCACAAGCAAGCCGGGAAATATCCCGGCTTGCGGTACCGGCCACACTTTAATAAAGTGTGTCGGTAGTGTACATGGGACCAATGTATGATTTCAGATGGGCCAATCGTTATATTAGATGATTGTGACGACTAGCGAACAACTATTATAATAAATATGTAACAATGCTTTCAATGATTGTTGCGCAGATTAACAATCACTACATAATGTTATCTTATTGTGCAAATATTTACTATGCACTTAATTATCATAATGATGTTGCTAAGCACTGAAGTTAGAACTTATAGTGATATATTTTTCGTTTCTACTAACATTATATGTATTGCCATGTGATATATGCAACCAACATTATCACTCAGCAAACACATTAATCTACTATATATTATAATCTCACGTGTGACTTGTCAAAGAGTGTAAATGCTACATAACAACTCGTCGACGTATCTGAGCGTATACAATAGTGAGGTGATAGAAACTGTTTAGTCGTGTGAATTTTATATTATCACCTAAGTTGTAGTGGTAACCTAACATGCATGAGCTAATGAATGTTAGGTAAAGATCATTAAACCATGAACTTTTGTGTGTACATTTAATTCACACGAGTAACTATACTTTAGTGTTATTAGTAAACGTTCAACACATACATAGCTAAGTGAGGCCGATGATAAAAGCAACATTATTATTTTGGTTTATATTATTTCTGGTAGAAATATATGCATCACACAAAAAATACAACACACACACACACACACACACTAGGTTGCTGAAATGTGTGCATATGTAAATGTATACTTCATTTATGATCATATGTTGACAGTAGTTATAAAGGATCATGATCATTTTGAATAAGTAACGTGAATGAAATAAAACTTTTAATAACTACATTGTCATTGTGTTGAATGATTTAGGAAATGTTGAGAATTCAAAAAACGATACTTTGAAATGGTGTTAACATTTTGACAAATGTTAGATGAACGTCAAATCAACACACATCTTTGACATACATACACATGTGACAATGTAGTAATGAACATGAAGATGAAGTGAGAGAAGAACTAGTCACATACATTGCAATGTTAATGATGTTTAACACATTTGGGTCTTTTCATACAAACATGCATTGAGTGTTAACATCGCTCATGTGCATGAATGAATGTTCTCCTCCCATAATCACTAGCTGAGCAGGGTTTATCCCCTTCTCTCCCTCCACCCCTATATTCCATGAATGGATGTTGTTACGTTGGCAAAATTACTAGTTATGTAATGGATGTAATGATAACGAAACACACTGCACAATAACCACCAAGTGTAGATAAACGCACGGACACAATACAGAAACGACATTTTTCAATTGTCACATATTTTTCATTACGTTCTGTTTATACATCCTGTAACTATACCTGTATCGAGGTTTGCACATCTTATGACAGATGTGAATTGAAATACATACCATGAGCAGTCATTGGAGTGATATACCTTGAAAAAAAAACATGAATGAATATAAATCATTGTCATGAATGTTCATTAAGGTAAGCAACACACAGAAGTGACAATTTTGTATGTGATATGAAACAAAATCTAGAATACGTCAAATATGATGTTAAATACACAATAGTCTACACATCATTGTGACACACATGTCACACTGCAAAAGAAACATTGCATGTAACCATACTGCACTAGCTATTGGCTATCGACATAGTAGGTTTATTATGTATGCATAACCAAAAATAGCATGTACAGAAAATATAGATTTAGTACACATTATTTCTTCACGTACACACAACACCTTTTATTGGTAAGAAGTATAATACAACCTGTTGATGAATGACATACCAGTGCCACATGCAATTGTCCACACAGCAGAGAAGAGAAAGGTGTGAGAACCATATTCATCTGTTTCCTAAGTGAATGGTATTTTCAAATGTATTTATCATTACGATGAATTAATACATCTATGTAGTTCTATGAACATATTTGCTTACATGAAAAATAGGTGTTTATGACATTCAGACGTGTCTCCACACCACCGGCTGTTTGCTCAGTGTTAGATGATAAATTTAAGGGATGCTCCTCCTCCAAGCCCTGACGTATGTCGGTTTGTACATTATTGCAGAGTGCCAGATTATGCAAAATGCAACATGCAATGACAATATCTGACACTTTAGCAGGCTTATATTGCAATGCTTCTTTCCCCCCCAGTTCTATCTAAACACCGAAATCGTGTTTTCAGAAGCCCAAATGTCCTCTCTATGACGGATCGGGTAGATATATGGGCAACATTGTACCTCTCCTCTGCTTCACATTGAGGGTTTGCCACCGGGGTCATAAGCCACGGCCTAATTTCGTATCCTGAGTCACCTATAATCCATCGTGCCAAAAAATGACACAATTTGTGTTAACATTATACATTGAACAGTTCATAGAAAAACTAGAGTTGTTTGTTAACACATCATAATATGTACTCACCCACCAGCCAACCAGGTCCAAAATAGCCTTCATCGAAAGCATGGAAGACTGATGAGTTTCTCAGGATAGAGGAATCGTGACTGGAACCAGGGAATTTGGCTACCACATGCATAATCTTCATTGTGGCATCGCATACCACCTGTACATTCAGGAAATGGTAGTGCTTACGGTTGCGGTAAGCATGCTCACTCTGACTAGGTGGGATCAAAGCAACATGGGTGCAACCTATTGCACCCATCACACATGGTATCCCGGCTATGGTATAAAAGCCATTCCTCCCTTCCAGCCACTCTGTGTGCTCTGTAGAAAAATGAATATAATTCCTAGCACATCTATTCAGTGCACATAGAAACTTGGTAAAGGCCCGCGAGAATGTAGATTGCGAGACCCCGCCCACTATGCCCACAGTTGTCTGGATGGACGCGGAAGCAAGATAATGTAATGAGCACAGCATTTTAACAAGCCCAGGGACTGCACGACCTCTGGCTGTCACAAAATCAAAATCTCTCTGTATCTCTTCATAAAGAGCTAAGATTGCTGCTGAACTCAAACGATAGCGACTTACAATCTCCTCCTCACTCATCCCATCTAACATGGTTCTCTCCCTGTACAAACGAGGACGAGGCACAACTTCTCTCCTCTCTCTTCTCCTCTCATCTCCTTGCCCTCTCCCTCGACCTCTGCCTCTCCTGTCCGCGTGCCTGTCCCTGTCACTATCCCTGTCTTTGTCCCTGTCTCTGTCCCTGTCCCTGTCCCTTCCTTGGCCTGTGACATCCTCTCCATCAGCAAGCCTCTCCTCCAATAGAATCTTCCTCCGTCTCATAAACATTCGCATCATTTTCAGGTCTGTAGCTGTCAATGCGCAGGTAATTGCCCTCCTTTAAATACCTATGTGATGATGTCATGTGACTTGATGAAGTGCAAGGTGTTACATTAACATATCCAAGTTGTTCACTCCCAACGTGTATCCAGTACCAATTAAAAGGATTATTTATGTGTGTTCACCAGGCAATCATGATATTTGACAATGATGTAACGTTAAGGTTTGTACAACCATTTATTGGCAAGTATTTCTGGAATGTGTAATTCATCTACCACTTCTGAACGCAACACTCAGTCATCTTATTAGGATACAACCATGACATTGACGTTGACAAACTACGTTGCAACATGTGTAATTTTGCATGTTATTGTCACCTGTTCACATGAACTAATTGTAATATGCATATGCATAATTTATTGCCATCAGAATACTTGCTATTGATTCAGTTTCAATCGTGTAAAAATGAGTAACTATTATAGATGTGTGTATAACTTAGTATGAAGTGATTCTAATGCATCGTGTACAATGTAAACATGCAATGTTATTGAGTGTCCAATTGCGGACGTCATCAAAAGAGGGACGTCACAAAGTACATGTAAACATGAAAACAAACAGCTACATTTACATTTGATCATGCGTTACACATTCAAAGCATTCTGTAATGTATACCAACATTACTATACGCTGGATCTGATAGATGTGTGAAATCTGTTACATCATATATTAAATTGAAGCACACTTAAGTAATATGTTTCATATTATGTGACCTGTTCCTTTAAGAGTTGACAATAGGATTTTCCCTTGACACATCATAACATTAAGACTAATGTGACACGCAAATCATCATAACATTGAAAAGTACAATGTTATGCCAATAATAAACGTAAGCGCTGACACGATGAAGTGAATGACCTCGACACTGTAATGCCAAGCACATTTTTATTATGAGCAATAGAACGTAAACACTCCTATAATGTTATAAGTCCCCGCTCCATTGACTCCATTGATGTAGAGATGAGCTTTTTTTTCTAAGTGCCGTCCCGGCAACCTTGCCGATCCTTCTCCCCTCCAACTTGCCAACTTTAGTTGGCGGGACCAATTGCAGATGAAATCTCCATTTCTGAGTGCCGATCAGCACCGATAAGCTGATCGGGGCTACTTGAATACAGCCGATTTAAAAAACTGCCTTAATGTGCCAATAAGTGGGTTATCGGCAGCCGCATGCCGATAAATTTTTATCGGCAAGAAAAACTGCCGATTTTGACCACCTGTCGGCGCTTACTGAATCTCAAATCCAATTTTGGCGGGAAAATGCCGATAAAAGCCTTATCGGCGCTTACTGCATGAGGCCCATAGTCTCACACAGCAGATGCACAGGTGATTAACATATTACCAAGGAAACATCCTAACAGAAACAAATAGAATCATATAGACCAAAAAGGAAAAAAGAAAAAAGAAAGGGAAAGGAAAAGGGGGGGGGAGGAAAGCGGTATTGCACAAATATATAAAAAGCAAGAAAATAGGAAAGAAAAAAATAATAATATTTCTTTAAAGAGATATACTGAACATATGAAAACACAGCAAAATCTAAGTTGATAGTACTGTAGATAGTTCTAGTAAAAACTATAAATAGAGGTCAATATGAATAGCATACAATATAAATATATATAGGACATGATACAATCAAGAGAAATGAAATCTTGAAAAGATCTTTATATAAGGGTATGGACAATACCTTGAAGAATATGTAATATTTATCAATAACCCTTTCCAATGCATGTCCAAAAAAGGGGGGGGAAAGACCTCCAAGATAGATCTACTGGTATAATGAACATCCATTTTTTGCAAAGTCAAAACACATAAAGTTAAAACATATAAGGAATCACAAATGAAACCACATGATCATAGGTCAAATCTAAAACAATTACATAAAATATAGATGAGGCAAAACATTGGTTTTTAAAGGAAACACTTCAGATCTCATTCTGTATTTAATCCTTTAGGGATTAAAGTATCCAGAGAAAAAATCCAATGTGCCTCCCGTTGATATAGAGTTTTAATTCTATCACCACCTCTGCAGTGGGCCGGTACATGTTCAATAGTAATACATTTAAAGTTATTAAGAGACCTGTTTTGACAATCACTGAAATGTCTAGAGACTGGATATATTTCATCATTTGTGAGAATAAGTCTCATATGTTCTAAGATGCTAGGTGAAACAATGTTGCCTAAAGTTTGTGCTTTTTTAAAAACAAACTTCGGTTTTATAGTGGTGAAATCTCTGAGATAAGGGTCGATCGCAAGAATGGACCAATGTTTATTTATGATTTTTCTGATGGCATAAGCTTGTTTACTAAAAGTTGTAATAAAGTATGGAGGATCCAAGTCAGATTTGTGAGAAATATGTTCGACTCTCCTCTGGTCACTACGGTCCAGGACCTGGAATATAAGATCCTCTCTAGTGTATTTAAGAGCATTTGAATGTGCTTCTGAGAAGATCCTATGGTTATAGCCCCTACACATAAAGCGATCTGTTAATTCCTTGGATCTCAGGTGGTAATCCTGTAAATTAGAGCAATTTCGTCGAAGGCGTATGTACTGCCCATAGGGTATGCCTTTGAAAAGACTTTGACTATGTCCACTGCTCGCATGTAAAAGTGTGTTCCTAGAATGTTCTTTACGAAAAATATCAGTGTGAACTAATTGATCAAGACCCACAAAAAGTTTTAAATCTAAGAAGTGAATATAGTGTGAATGTACACGCCTTCGGCGAAATTTTTCTAATTTACAGGATTGGATGGACGCACAGTTGCGGTGAGGACGCGCTATACGGATCTCCTCCGAGGGCTGATGGGAAGACGCCGATGCTGACGTCTCCACGTGGGACCATCTGACTGCAGTACCTGACGGAGCATTCCCGGACGGATCGGAGGTGAGGATTTGCTTCCACACAGCTCCGACACTCGGGAGCTCCAACGGGTCTAAAACCTACAGGAGGAAGGCACTTTGTCTCCACAGTGCCCTACACAGCCAAGGGACTTGTAACCACCCAGTACGGAGAGGTATACACTGGACTGGGACATAGAGGTACAATAATTTTACTTACTCTTTTGTCATATCCCTACTAACTCTCACTCAGATATACCTGGTGGACGTCTACCCTGCCTGTATCTATTTTCAGACTTTACTGATCCAGCGTTATACTTACCCTCACAGTCAAGCTTCTGTTTTTTCTGGACATATTGCCATATTATATGTATTTATGGGACTTTTTTCCCCTTATACTATCTGTTTAGAGCTTGTAGTAGCCCCACCACACAAGAGAAGAAAAGGGACCATTGTGTTTGTTGTGACCCCAAGCGGAGAGCGCCTTCAATGTAGAGAAGGTTCTTATGGTCGGTGAGAATGTTAACCGGATTTTCAGTACCGTCGAGTAAATGCCTCCATTCCTCCAAAGCTATCTTGATGGCTAACAGTTCACGATTGCCTATGTCATATTTCTTATGTTCGGCAGACAATATTTTTTTGGAGAAGAAGGCACAGGGGTGCAATATGGCTTGTGGAGACTTTCTTTGGGATAACACTGCTCCAGCCCTTTCTCCCATGCGCTATAGGTCCAAGTGTTCCTGTGTAAGGATACCATAAGGGTGAATTTTGTATCAATAGCCTCATGTAGGAAAAAGGATAAAAGCCATGTTGTGAAAAGGGCTAACAGACAAAATGCAAGCACTTGGAAAGGAGCACAAGAGCCTCCCCCGTAAAAGAGTATTCAGACTTTTAGTGTCTGCTAGGGAGGAGTTAAAGAGGAAATAACTAGACAACGAAGAAACATCCCTAAAATGGACTAAGCAACTATTTAATAAGAGAAATAAAACATACCAACTCCTAGCAAATAAGTTGAGAGGATTTAGATCTAGACACACAGAGTCTTAGTTTTAGACCTAGTATACAAATTCCCACAATAATTGCGAAATAATTCCATACATTTTACTCTGATCGCTATAATCTAGATGCCACAAAATTATAAAGAATGCAAACACACTCTGAATTTATAAACTCGTATTTGAGAGATTGCAATTTGCACAAATTGACAAAGTTGGAACTTATATGCCACAATACAAAAACCACTAGATTATTACTGACAGAGAATATTAAAACATTAAAAACAGCTAAGACCCCGGGTCCAGATGGACTCACAAATATTTACAAAAATATATATAAATATATCAGCAAGTACTTATTGGAACTGTTTCATTCTTTTCTAGAGGGCAATGAAATCCCAAAACAAATATCAAAAGCAATCATACTGTAGCAATCATAAAGAAGGTAGGATTCAATGGATTGGGGTAGCTATAGGCCTATCTGATTGCTGAGCTCGGATCTCAAAATATACAGTAAAATATAAGCGTATAGGTAAAGCCTGATACCCCCTAGACTGATCCACAAAGATCAAGAGGGTTTCATCAAAACACGTCAGCTTTCTGATGACACTAGAAAGCATAAATGTTATAGAATATATTAATAGAACAAAACCAAAAGTGACGCTACTGAGTCACATTGATAGGATTAGTTATCCTTTTCTTGACAAGACATTGGAGGTGTGTCATTTTGAGGTTTGTATATTGGAGAGATAAGTACTCTATATTAAAATCTGAGTGCTACTCCAAAAATACCAGGAGATAATTTACATCTACAGTAATATACAGTAGATCAAAAATGGGACAAGGCAGGGATGCCCTTTATCACCATTGCTATTCACCCTATTGATAGAGCCCCTAGCGGTTTCAATTAGTGCAAACTCGAATATAAAGGGAGTCAAGATTATTAATGAGTCCTATAAGCTCTCTTTATTTGCTGATGATATAATTCTGACCATGTTGAATCCACTAACATCGCTCCCAAACCTACAGGCCTGTTTATGGTAAGATTTCAGGATACAAAATAAATACTGATAAATCTGAAGCATTAAACTTGACATGAGGTTAAATTAAATTTTGACTACAAATGGAAAAGTTCCCCCTAAAGTACTTAGATACTGTATATACTTGACAATAGATTATACCTCCCTGTTTAAACATAATTAGCCAGAATTGTTCTCACAAATTAGTAGAGACGTACAGATATGTGATACATTTCCTATTTCTTAGTTAGGAAGGATACATTCAGTAAAAATGAATACTCTACTTAGATTGCGCTATTATTTCCAGATGCTCCCATTCTCGATTACTCCTAGTTAAGTAAAAGCTTTGCATATTTGAATAAAATAATCCAAATTGTTTGAAACAATAAGAAACCAAGTGTAGATACATTGGTACTGTTGGCTCCAAAAATGCAGGAAGGATTAGCTACTCTTGAAATAAGGAGGTATTATATAGCTTCACACTTGAAACAAATTATCTATTGGCATTCAGAACCTCTGAAATATTGTTGGTAGAAATAGAGTCTGCACCATGCAGGCCGGTCTCCCTGTCAGCTGTTCTTTGGCTAGATAAAGGGAATAAGCATCCAATATACTCTGAAGTCATCACATTTTCCATAAATATTTGGGATTCTTCTTAGGAGAAATTTGGATTGATCTCCTTCCCTTCTAAATTAACCCCTGCAGGTATATTTGAGAATCAAAATTTCCCCACTGAATTTAACTAAAAAACATATGATTTATGGAAAGCTAAAAATATACAAGATATCTGAAATATATTAGATAAAAAGAAACTAATGAAAGTTGAGGAGATACAGTTGTGTGAAAAAGAAAGTACACCCTCTTTGAATTCTATGGTTTTACATATCATGACATAATAACAATCACCTGTTCCTTAGCAGGTCTTAAAATTAGGTAAATACAACCTCAGATGAACAACAACACATGACATATTACACGTGTCATGATTTATTTAACAAAAATAAAGCCAACATGGAGAAGCCATTTGTGAAAAACTAAGTATACTTTATGATTCAATAGCTTGTTAGCAGTCTGAAGCCCATAGCCACTAAAGGGTGCTACGCTTTTGCACAGACTATCTCCCATTTAACTGTGCTACAGTTTAGCACCCTTCAGTGAAAAAATGTAGCTGTTAAGACAGAAAATAAATATTGGTGTTCTGTAGTTCCTTATACAGTATAAACAATGCAAATACAATATATTGTATAGTAATAACTTTTACATGAATGGGATTATGGTTTCAATGTTTTCAGTGTCCAAGTTTATATTGACGTGGTAAAATGAAACTACTTTATCCATACTTCTGTCATATTTTATGGTTTGCCCTTCAGCACCCTGTTTGTGCCTTCTGAAAATGTGATCCTTTATCATGTTGTCATCTAAGTAATCCCAGGGTCAGATTCATGTAATATGAGAATGTCATATCAGTTGTGACTGACTTTTTGGAAATTGTAACATATTGTCTTAGCTATATCAAGTGTTGACTTGTGGCTCTAGTGCCTACTGCTGTTTGCATTTTAGAAGCAAAATGCAAAAGCAATTAAATATATACAGTATTACTGACCATATTTTATTATTTAGTCATGAAACACAAGTATATACTAATGTACAACAATGTACATTCACACACACACACACACACACACACACACACACACACACACACACACACACACACACACACACACACACACACACACACACACACACACACACACACACACACACACACACACACACACACACACACACACACACACACATACAGGGCCGCAGACAGGGGGGAGAAGCCAGTACTGCTGTCCTGGGCCAGTGGGTTTATGGGGGCGGCCCCCGGCGGACATCAATTCTATGCAGCAGTCACCATCAAATGCAGGAAACATAGACAGGAAATACCTTCCTCTGTAAGTGGGCGGGGCTTAGGTCAGTGGGTATAGCCTTCAGGACAGCAGCATGGGTCTTAGGTTGCGGCCATGTTCAGGGAGAGGGCATGGAGGCTTGCATGTGGCTCGATCACAATGCCTAAAGGCAATGATCGCAGCCATGGACCGCGTGTGCTACAGTGCGAGAGGAAGCAGTAACATTTTATTCCATGGCGAGACTGCCAGGTCACGTGAGCGGTTCGCCAAATGAGGGAAAACCAGCTCTGTGATGTCAAGGCCACAACCCCAGACATGCCTCCCCATCGTGACTAGCCTGGCCACACAACGCTCTAGCTAAAATGTGGGTGACGTCACCCGCACGGAGGCGAGCTGGCGGTCACCATGGACATAGCCATAAACTGCAGTATGAGAGACAGACTCAGAAAGGTGAGAGAGGCACACCTCTTTGTGAGAATTGGCCCACCAATTGTGAGAATTGTTCTCACAAATTAGTAGAGACGTACAGATATGGGATACATTTCCTATTTCTTAGTTAGGAAGGATACATTCAGTAAAAATGAATACTCTACTTAGATTGCGCTATCATTTCCAGATGCTCCTATTCTCTAAATAAGGAGACTTGAAAGGGATAAACACAGAAAGGAAGATAGAAAAACACAAAGAGAAAATAAAGTACAAGAGAAATACAACGAGGGAAATGAAAGACATGAGGGAAAAGAAAAGAGAGAGACAAGAAGGAAGAGTGACAAAGTGGAAGGAAAAGAGAAAAAGATGCTGGGGAAAGGGAAATTCAGGGAGAATGACAATGAAGGAGAAAATCAGGTGAAGATAGGGAGGAGAAAGAAATATGGTGGATTAAATAAAGAGAATGGCATGGATGAGAAAAGAGAAAGAGGAAAAAAGACATGAGGGAAATAAGATAAATACATGAGGGGAGAACAGAGAAAGAATGAAATGAACAGTGTAAGAAGAGAAAGGCATGCTGGGGGGTTGGGGTGGGAGAGAAAGACAGGCTGGGGGGAGGGGAGAAATCCATACTGGTGGAAGAAGAGGGAGAGACACTCTGTGGGGGAAGAGAGAGAGATGCTGGGGGGTGAGAGAGAAACATGCTGGGGAGGAGGAGAGAGTCATCACACAGACACCTCAAATAAACAAATACAAGTTTTATTTAACAGTGTGTGTGTGTGTGTGTGTGTGTGTGTGTGTGTGTGTGTGTGTGTGTGTGTGTGTGTGTGCGTGTGTGTGTGTGTGTGTGTCTGTGTGTGTGTGTGTGTGTGTGTGTGTGTGTGTGTGTGTGTGTGTGTGTGTGTGTGTGTGTGTGTGTGTGTGTGTGTGTGTGTGTGTGTGTGTGTGTGTGTGTGTGTGTGTGTGTGTGTGTGTGTGTGTGTGTGTGTGTGCGCTATGCTGGTCAGTGTATGTGTGAGAGTTCTGAGCAGGTCAGTGTGAGTGCTGTCCAGCTCAGCTTCTGTACTTTTTAGTGATTATCTGCAGGTCAATGTGTATGTATGGAAAATGCATTAGGTGTGTATGTGAAAAGTGTGGGTACTTAGATTGATCAACATAAAAGAAAGTAAAACATTCAGGTGTAGCCAAGTTCCCCTCTCTGGGCTTTCTCACTTCCCCCCTGCCGCTTACCTCCGCTGTGGTTGAGAGAGTTGCGGCTGGTTGCGGGGACGCGCGGGTGCAGGGGCAAGCTGCGCGCACCTTTGGGAGATGCAGGGCTGGCGGAAGATTGCCGAGGTGTGCTGGGAGCGCTCCGGGGCTCCGCGGCAGCCCGAACATTCAGGGCGCCGCCATTTTGTATAATGCGCATGCGCAGTGCAGCTACCAAGCGGTGACCATTACAATAAGCTCCGCATGGGGAACTACATTACCCAGCAGCCCCTGGGGCTTCGATATCACCTACTGCACTACAGCCAATAGGGCTCCTGGGTTCTCCTGCTCTGAGATAGATACATTTGTGAGCCACGCCAGTCGGTGCTGGGACAGGATAGGGGTAAGAGGTATGTGCAGGGGGTCTGTGACTCATGCACTAGGCCAGACATTCCCCTAGGCCCCATCTAGGCACCTGACTCCTATACCAAGATTGTGGTTGCTACAGGGACAGGCCCTTAGGTAGGAACACTGCCCCATTAGCTGCTTGAGTTTAGGGACACAGCTGCAACGCTGCACAGCCCTGAGGATTGTTATCTGGGACCAGATCACTCTGCAAGGGATAAAGACTATCTATACGTAGAACACTCCAGCTGGATACCACCCACGCGGAGGCGGATGACATCGCTGGATCGGAGGATTCCAATGGTCTCCCAATCGGCATGCCCGGGTGCTGGAGCACCCAGCAGGTACCTACATCAGTAAGTGCACCAACTAAGTAACACACACCATAGTGACAGTGTTGACCACATATTGGGGTGAGGGTTAGACTCTTGTGGACACCAGGGTGGTTGGATGCCATAGGGCTCCGTCAGGTACTGTGGACACAGTGTGAGGTAACACGTGGTTTGAAAAGGCCGTGTGTGGCTTTATGGTTAGCTGTAACCAGTAGTATTATTGTTATCATTGTTTGTCATTGCATATATGCCCAACAGTTAAGTACTATTGTTTTATTGCATCAGTGTGTGTTGTACATATATGGTCCTGCACGTGGTTATCCCATATAGTTGGGATCCTGCGCAGGTGGAGGCGCGGTCACATATCGAATCAGGTACACCTCAGGCTCCCCGTGGCGGAGGTTCAGGTCTCCTGTGAGCCACAGGTAACGCATACACACACCGTAGACGCCTTATCTCCCAGGGGGTAGGGGAACATTCGCTACACAAGATATAGGTTATTTATATAATGATAGTAAACATCTGACACTCATAGCCTCACACAAACACCATTTTAGTTCAAAGAGATTTAACCCTAAAAAATGTATGGGTCTCTGAGAAAATTGTAGTCTGAGATAAAGGTATTAACATACATGTAGTTGTACAAGAAGCAAAAATTGGTGGTCTTCACATTCTTAAGTGTCATATTTATTACATTGAAAGACGCTTAATTAAAATTGTTGCTTTTTATTATCATGTGTATTGCACTTTCATAAATCTAAAGTGTATACTGTACCTCTAAGCATCATAGTCTAAATAGTCCAAAACCACAGATTTGTCAAAAAAAGGGCATTTACTCTTCCTCTGAAAACAATTCCGACAATGTTGGCTTATTCTCTTTTAAACACATCAAGGGAAAATTCAACCAAAAATACACACATATGGCGATTGAAACAATGAGAAAAAAAAGATGAAAAAATAAATAACGCAACTCCCGCAAATTGACAGAAAAAAAAGTCATAAACAAGAAATAAAATATTCTGATTAAAAAAACATACAAAAGGGTCCTTTCTTGCACAAAAATGTTATGGCAACCTCCAAATCTCACTGGATTTTGACCCATATGAGATTTTTCATACAAAGTTGCAAATCCTGTTAGGAGATAGAAAGTGCTTTATGTGAGAGATGTTTATTAATTACAGAGTAATTGTAAAGATTGTCTACCCTGTCCAATGTGTTTGAGTGGATTTTGTGGCGTGTGACAGTGATTATGTGCTATGTCCCTATTGTTTTTTGGTGAGGTTGGTAGTGTTGGTGTAGGATTTTGATTCATTGTGTATTTGTAGGAGTGTATGTATCTGTAATTTGGGACTATCCATTTGTCAATTGTCTTTTTGAAGAGTGAGAGTGAGAGACAAAGAGAAAACGTGAGATAAAGTGAAGGTATGGATGTGGCTGAGGAGCAGAGAGGTGGGATGGCTACAACTAGCTCAAAAATGACAAAAAGCTTAAGGCGGGGGGCAGAAGTGTTCACAGGAGGAGACCAAATTTCTGTGTCCAAAATTGTGGAGCAATCATTTGTCATGCAGCAGTTTGAACATCTACAGTAGTTAAAACAAGAGGCAGCTGTGGCATGCCATGTTGGATGCTGTGAATAGCATTAGAGTATCCTACAGAAACGTGGCGGTCTGCAGGATAGATTTTACCATGTTATCAAAGCAAAAATGCCCATTGCGAGGCATCATGCTGCTGGAACTGGAGGAGGATCACTCTTGGATCCGCATTACTTGCTATCTTGGTATTCTCATACATGTTATGACTACAGTCACCGATGCCAGAAAAAACCTTACAAGGTAGGAAACCTTCCACAAACTACAAGGGCACTCAAGGGTATGCGGAAAGTATTGAAACAAATTTATAATACACAATTACATACACCATATTAAAATTACTTAAAAAAGAAGAAAAACCAACAAACAGAGAGAACACCCAGATGATATAACAAAAAATAGCATAACCTCACACATATATGCAGAATAAATGTGGAGACCATTAATTATGACGGGAAGTCACCTCGACCCCTTCAAGAGAAATGTAAAGGCGTTCCTGGGTACATCAGTTGTAGTGAGCGTGCTAGATGATAAATATGTGTGCATATATGATCGGCACCATAACCCTGGTCTATTAACCAACCACTTGCTACGATAAACATTAATTGTATTGTATTGTATGTCTTTATTTATATAGCGCCATTAATGTACATAGCGCTTCACAGTAGTAATACATGTGGTAATCAAATAAATAACAGATAATATAAATAACAGATCATGGGAATAAGTGCTTCAGACATAAAAGTAACATTAAGGAAGAGGAGTCCCTGCTCCGAGGAGCTTACAGTCTAATTGGTAGGTAGGGAGAATGTACAGAGACAGTAGGAGGGAGTTCTAGTAAGTGCGTCTGCAGGGGGCCAAGCTTTATGTATCATGTGTTCAGAATATCCACAGTGCTATTCATATGCTTCTTTAAGCAAGTGTGTCTTAAGGGGGGTCTTAAAGGTGGATAGAGACGGTGCTAGTCGGGTACTGAGGGGAAGGGAATTCCAGAGGTGTGGGGCAGTCAGTGAAAAAGGTTTAAGGAGGGGGAGGGCTTTAGATACAAAGAGGGTAGAAAGAAGATATCTTGCTTGGTACTCTTCTCTATGACTATGGCCTTGTAGTGACCAATAGAGACATATATATATATATATATATATATATATATATATATATATATCATTAAATATTTCTATAGATTAGAAAATGGCTTACATCTCAATTTGTCACATAATTTAAGGGTCAGCTATTTGTGAGAATTGGTGGGGGCTAATTTCTGCTAAGAGCGACTGCACAAACATTCTTCTTGCAGGCATCTTTCATACTGCATTTACTCAGAATGGCAAAACGGACCAAGATGGCTGCTATGGTCAAAATGGATGACTTGTGATCCTCTCCTTGTGGTTGACTCACGGCCCTTGGTGACCTCCCACCTTCCTCATTTCCAGTCTTCTCAGTCCCCCCATATCCTTAAGAGACAGTCTATTTAAAGAACAGAACAGTTAACCATTTCATAGTCCTGCTGGACCAAGATGTCCAAGTTGTGCATAACTTCCTTCCTTTCTTTTCCGGCCATTATATCAGCCCAGTTGATTTCTTCTTCTTTCTCTTCTTCTGGGGGACTGGCGACATCATCACCGCAAAGAGGCATAGCGTCGGTGGGAGTTGCAACGCACTTCTGGATCAGAGTTTTGCTGTACTTAACACATAGAGAGCAATGAGTAGGACAAACACACACATACAAAAACATTTGCTAGCTTCGCTCAAAGCAAATCAATCCAACCACCAAGTCCCCATGGTCCCTGAATTCTGGATAAATACACAACATTGCGCTTTAACTAGGGCGCATACAGGCCCCTCCCTTTGAGGCTAAAATATAGTCTAGAGCTATTTTATTCTGCAGAGCCATTAATTTAAACTAAACCTATTCTTGGTTAAGTGAGTACATGTCTGTGGGTGTATGATTGAGATATCCCTGTAAACCTGTCATACAGTAACCCAATTCCTACATTTGGGAATAAATTCCCCGAAACTTATTCTTCCCATAATTTTTAGCACTTGTGTATTGGGTGTCTCTCTTTTGTTTCTAACTTTACCTGTGAGCAATTAACATAACCGTGTGTTTGACTGATAAAGCATTCTCCCACCGGGATATCATTCTGCAGGGAGATTCTATTAACCTATAAATCCAAACAAAATAAACAGAGTTAAACAAATAATACCTTATACTATTTTGTCATCCTTATGGGACGCCACTTACACAAACATAATGGAGCATACATTGTAACTGAAAAATAATAAAAACCTGTAAAAATAAAAAGTTCAAAGTTCGTGTGTTGAGGCCTGGACTTTTTTGCCTATGACCTTTCTCCCTTGATGATTAGTGGTCAGAGAGTATTGTGTCCATCAAAACACTTATTTGCAGGCGCTATGTCTTTGTCTTTATTAGCTGTTTATGCCTAGGCTGGCACTATTTTGACGTGCGTGATGTGTATCCATGATGATAAGAAATTTTTTCTACTGCAATGCTGGTGATGAGTAGTATTTAAATGGCCTTTTCATCTGGGATGAAGAGCACGCTTGCATAGAAAATGCTTGACCATTAACCCGTCTCGTGTAGGTGCATTTTCAGCTTTAACCTGTGCCTAGAAAGACTCAAAAATATATATTAGTTGCATGCAATACTTATTAATTGTTTTATTACCAATAACATGGTCCTTAATTCATTACTTTGAACTACTGATGGTCATAACTCATTCCATAAGTGTCTCATAGGGAGAGAATTTATACCTAGAAATAAATTCTTGTGTTAATATGGTTACTACTATTATTAGCATCCGCATATAAACAAAGATATCCCCTATTAACGCTCCTCAAATTTTAAACTAAGCAACCAATGTGGACGTGACTTTGCTACAATCCAAGTTCCTAAAACTTGGTACCTCAGCCTGTTCCAAACCAATTGCTTCCATAATCAACTCTATCCTGTCTGCAGGCCATTTCCCTAAGACCTGGAAAACTGCCAGAGTTGTCCCAATCTTCAAAAGTGGGGACAAAAACACTGTCTCAAACTACAAATCAATCTCTCTTCTCCCAATACACACTTACTCTCATTCATACCTAACTGCCATCTGCCATTTTCTCTGATGCAAATGGTGTCAACCTTTTAGCCTTTTATTACTAAATAACCTTAAAACTCACCCCACAAATCAAGCATCCCAACAGCCTGCACTCATGGCTATTGTCCCACACCCACAGTCACTCCTGGCTTTCACCTCAAACACTCCACTGTAACTATTCTGCTAAAAAAAAATGTGAAATGCCCTGTATATAATGTATACCCTGTTCACTTATTCAACTGCACTTGCACTTATACATCCCCTGTCCTTTAACTCTATGTCCAGGACACACCCAAAAACGAATAAATGTTTACAAAATTATAAATTTGGCAGATATGATATATCCCTCAACATAGGGACGGCTTGCTACCTGCTTTGCTGTGACATCTGCAAAGGTATTATTATTTTTTACCAGGGGCCTGTCAGCGCCGTTAGTATGGCAGCAACCTTTATTACTGCAAAAGCCCTTGGAGTTAACATTGCTTCAAATAAATTCTGAACCTGCTGTGCATTGTGTATTATTTACAACATATCAAGTTCTGGATCCTCTATAGGGATCTCAGAGAGTCCTTCAATAACCTTTGTATCTCCCCTCTTTTGTTCATATATTATCTATATAATTATGTGAACAAAAATACAAAAATAGTTATGAAAACAGGTTGCTTGATATATAGCAAAATTAAACTGGTAAATAGATTTGTATGTGTAGCGACTATAAAAATATTTACTGCTTGTGTTAAAAGAAAAAGCCTGCAGTAGGTCTTTTAACAACTATGGCATTAACAATAGGGAACCTGTAAATATAAGAAAAAAATCCTGAAATCATGAACAAGAGATTTCTTTTTAAAATAGACAAATGATTTTGAACTCTTGCAAAGTGCTGAGCATACGACCAGCATTAACTTTTAAAGACACACTGAGTAAAAAAAATAATAATTTTCAAAGCGCTTTTTTTTTCTTTCTGGGCAAATAGCCAGTTGTTTCAGGCTTTTCGCCAGAAACCTCAAAGTACGGATAGCAGATAACGGGTTTCGCTGTCTTATTCATATTAACTGCTGGATTAATCCTCGCGCAGGGGATTGTAACATTAGTTTAATGTTAAATATGAAGCTTTCCACGCTGTCCTAAAGCTGCATTTTGTATGGGCTTTCAAAAATTAAATAACGGGAATATTTAAAATTACTTATAAACACCAAGTCTATGCCAACAAGAGCATGCAATATTCTTCCACTCATTCCCCTGAATGTCTTCTGAAAGAAATCTCATATTCCTGCAAACTTCCATCAATACAAATTTATGCTATCCCGTTTCAACTCTGCCCTCTCTTAAACTAAACAAAATATCTTCAAACATGCAACAGTTATACCATGACTAAAAAAACAGCAAGCTTGACCCTACCTGTCTTATATGGCTTCTAGGAGACGCGTGTTGTATGGTGCTCAATAGAAAACAGCAAAAAACCATGATGAAATGTTGAATGGAGTTAACCCAATAAATGCAGATAACCAATAATTCCGAAAAATGTAATCTGGTAAACTATAATCCCACAAAGCGCTGTAGTAAGGATAAAATAATAGTTTAACACCTGCCGGTGACCAGTGTGATGAACATCAATTAAACGGAATAAACTTGATATACAGAGTCCAGTAACATAATGGGCAAACTGGAATAGACTCACATGGGGATGAATATCCACGATTGACAGCAAGTCCTAGTGAATCCAGTAGTCCACGGGTTAATTGTGCCTCCGTCTGTAGAAGATCCACTGAGCAAAAAGAAAGAAAAAAACGGAGTACTATGTCCAAATCTGGCCAAGCCAGAACAAAAAACAAGGATGCGTTCCCATAATAAAATTTAAGCTTATTTTAATGGAAAAAGAACAAAAGAACCACACCAACGCGTTACGCTAACAAAAGTCCTTTCTCAAGGTGAAGGCTTCTATACTGCTTATTTAACGAAGACAATTCTCACTAAAATAACTGATGACCTCCATGCTGCTAAAGACAGATATCATTACACTCTGCTCATATTACTCAACCTCTCTGCAGCATTTGCCACCACGGACACCCTCCTTTGAAGCGCTATGCACACTAATGGCGTTATATACATATATAATACAATATATTAATTCAAACAGTGCTTGTGAGCTTTTACCAGCATTTTTAAACAAAAACATTCCCAAACATATCTTAATCCTGTAGAAATAAAATTGAAATGTGTTATCTTACTGGTTACACACAATACAGGACACACAACACAAAAACGTCTCTCATACACAGCCAGCTTCACAGAAGTAAACAGATGAGAAAACAGTTCTAC
The DNA here is from genome assembly GCF_040206685.1 of Ascaphus truei. NCBI lineage: Eukaryota > Metazoa > Chordata > Amphibia > Anura > Ascaphidae > Ascaphus > Ascaphus truei. The sequence continues at coordinate 114,842,711 of NC_134483.1, read as the reverse complement.
GTTACCTTGTTCTCATAAATAAACTGCTTAAGCACAGAGCTAGTTAATTTTAATGTGAACGCTTCACATTCTTTAAACTGTAAGGGAGAGGCTGTGCCCCTCCTTTCATTAAGATAGAAATATCGCAAACGAAAAGAAATGTGTCCGGTTTAAAAAGTATCCGCCTGGCCAGGACGAATAAACCTTACAAACTATAACCAGGGACAGAGCTGAATATACTCCCTTTATGTTGTGAGGTATTTCTCTCCTATATTCGGTGTACACCTTTTAAAACCTTTAAAACTTTAGATTTCATCATGAGCAACTAATATTTTTTTTTTTTTAATTACTGCTGCGACACACTTTATTCGAGAAAATACCCAGTATGTACCTGGCAGATACCTGGAATGCGCCGCTCCTCACCTCTGACAAGCCCCGTTGCATTTGCCTTCCCAGCCTGGGTTCATGCCTGGCTGATGGGCGGCTGATCTGTTAAATGATAATGATTAGGATTTTATAGGCTGCAATGCTTCGCGTGTATACCAGATGGCATAAATTCATGAATTGTAATGCAGTATATATATATATATACTGTGCAGTATTGCAGCCAGCGGGAATAAAATGCTTCAATCCCTGCCTGGAAAATAACTCAATGCACTCGGGCAGAAAACAGTCACAAACAGTCACAAACCTCAATACACCCGGTATACCCGAATTCGTGGGACTAGCCGAGCTCGAATAAAGTGTGTCGCCAGTGTATCTGCAAATTCATGGATGGCGACCTATACACATATGATAATCAGCATGACCCACAGTATCTTTCACACAAGAAATGACCAGTATTACCACAGTTAAAACAGGCACCATTATTCTGAGCTATTCTTCCTGATTGATTTCTGGGACCAGCATAAGATCTCCGTCTATTCTGCCCTCTGCCTTGTAAATACATTGCCTTATTTTCATGCCGAGAACAACCTTCTGCATAATCTAAAAACGGGTCACAATAATAATCACCAGCTGTCTGAGCAACAAATTCCTCAGGGGTCCGACCAGATTTACACTCGCATTTAAAAACTTGTACATTCCTAGGCTTCCCACCAGAGTAATTCTCACTCATGTAAGCACCCATTAGTAGCTTATAGATTATGATAAATAATTGCAGAAAACTAATCTTAGAATACTTATACTTACACAATATACAATGGTCGTTCACCAAGATCAGAGATAACAGTTCAGTCGTGCACAAAGTTTACTGGACTCTAACAAAAAATTTTTTGTCTAGGGACTCTGACCCAATCCACAGTCACAATTCAGAAATTATCTGGATTTTAACAAGCGTAATTTAGGTACTGAATTCCCAGAGGGGGAGTGAAACAATGTAAAAATCACATATACTCACTTGCCGCCTTAGTGAATTCCACTTCTTTAGGGAATGAATTCCCAAAAAGGGGTAAAACAGAAATAAAAAAAATCTACTAATTTAGGGTTTGAATCCCCAGAGGGGGTGAGACAAAAAAAATCTCATATTTACTTACCACCTGTGGAAATCCACACTTCTGGAAGCCAAGGGTCTCATGCTGGATTGGGTGACACTAGTAATATAATACGGATAAAATGTATATCTCGTACCTATCCCAGTGAGACCCAATCCCACTTCTAGACACCAAAACTGAAGGAAAACCCTCTTTCTTGGCTAGGCTTCAGAACTGAGAGGAACCTTTCCTCTGCCAAGAAAGCTGAAGGCCTTGTGACTGGATACACATCTGCACCGTTTGCAGCAGACTTCCCGGGGAAGATTTCACGCCCTGCCACTTGTTATCTCCGATTTTTGATGAACTTACAGGCCCGGGAATATGAAAGAAATTAAACGTAACGCAAGCCAGGTTTCAAATCCTTTGTCTCAATTTATTACTAATAGGGTAATGACTTTTATACCAGAAAAAGAAGATATTGGTTAGAGGCGTAACATAGGCGTAACAAAGGCGTAACCTGGGTGTGTCCTGGGCGTAGCATTGATTAGAGGCGTGATTTAGGGGCAGGACATATTAGTGACATGATTTTGGGACGTGCTTCTCCCAATAAAGGCAATGTCTGAATACATAGCTTATTCATTGTCTGTTATCAAAAGAGACCTTGAATCTCTAGCAACTAAGTTATACTATTTTGCCTCTTTCAGAGAACCAGCCTTTTGTATATTTGACTAAAAGAGCAGGAGACTGACCATACAAAAAGTATCTTAGCAATATCCTGAGCAGGAAGAAAGGAAATGTAATTTTTCAGAAACTGGGTGCATTAGGAATTATATTTCAGCAAAAGGCTGACTACAGAATCTTAACTAGTTATGAACAGACAACATGGATGCTTAACACAAGTGCAGATTCTGGCCTGACCTACTGGTCCTAACAGAAGACATCCTTGAGAATAACGCAAGAGTCTGGATGGTGCATAATGAGAAATTAGGGCTGAGATGTAAGGCAGGGCAGAAGAGTGTAAAGCTTTAAAAGTGAGGAGAAGAATGGAGTGTGAAATGTAGGATTTTATCGGAAGCCAGGAGAGGGATTTCATTAGGGGAGATGCTGAGACAGATCTAGGAAAGAGTAGAGAGATTCTGGCAGCAGCGTTTAGGATAGATTGTAGGGGAGACAAGTGAGAGGCAGGAAGGCCGGACAGCAGGAGGTTACAGTAATCAAGACGGGAGAGAACGAGGGCCTGAGTCAGAGTTTTAGCAGTCGAGCAACAGAGGAAAGGGCGTATCTTTGTTATAGTGCGGAGGGAAAAGCAACAGGTTTTAGATACTGTATGTTTTGAATGTGAGGGGCAAATGTGAGAGAGGAGTCGAGTGTGACCCCTAGGCAGCGTGCTTGGGCTACTGGGTGAATGATCGTAGTTCCAACAGTAATGAGGATTTAGAGATGGTTTTTACCTGAGGAGAGTAGAAGGATATGATCTGTTAGGGTAAGATTTCCTTTTTTTTAAACTTCAGTTGTGCAGTAGTCCTGCCACTTATAATGGGCTACTTGGAGATGGGCTGCAGGCAGACTAGCTGTTCTGACTGGGTTTATATGGGCCTAAAAAGTCACCTGACCGGTTCTGTCTGCTTAATTAGCACATCTGAGACACATTCAAACAGATGGTTTTCTTCACAGGGTGTTCCCTGCCTAGGTGTCAGCGCTTAATTTGATTAGGCGTAGAAAGAAAGCAGCATTCAAATATGTGTAACCCATCGGCCCCCACCCAATCGCAGATCAGGTCCCCTAAGGTGTTCTGTGTTCTGGCTACATGTCTCGGTGTGGTGCATACCTGCTGGAAACAGGAGGGTCTGAGTCTCCCGCGATGACATGGGGGAACAACAGGACAGGTTTCTGGGGTGAATGCCTTCGTTCTCCTTCTACTGGTGCAGCGCCTCCATCTGCAGTAAGCCCCAGGGATACGGGGTGGAATCCCTACCGCAGATTCCCCTCCCAGGGATGAGAGATTCCAGTCTCACACAATACTGTAGGTCTTTTTCAATTAGCAGCAGCTCTTTATTTCTCTCTCTCAGCAACACAGACAGGTACAATCAATATACACAGCCAGCTAGCTGTTCCCCTTTAGGATGTCCCTGCCTCCACTCTGGACCTAGGGCCTTCAGAGTGGGGCTAGCTCTTCCCTTACCCCCTAAGCAGGGTAAGAGGTATTTGGTCCACCTCACTATCAGCTCTACTCATAGGCTGCTCACTCTCCTCTTCTCTCTAGCTAACTCATAACTCCTCACAGACTAGTGTCAGGCTTGACAAACACTAAATAGGAAGTAACATTTCTCTTTGTAGCTTCCAGTAGGCACCGCCCCTGTGTCTCTTGATTGGACACAGGGTCAAGTGACCTACCTTCACTGACTCAGCACAGTGTCAGAAGTAGGGAAAATCCATGATTATTCCTGGAAACCTGCCCTTAGCAGGGATTACACACAGGAGGAGGATAGAAATATAGCCCCTAATCTTACCAGGGCTACATATGTTTTTTACCTAGCATTGTATCACTTGCATATACTATAATACACACAGCAAAGGCTTCAATGAGAGGATTTAGAGATGGTTTTTATCTGAGGAGAGAAGAAGGATATGATCCGTTAGGGTAAGAGTTCCTTCCTTTTAAACTTCAGTTGTTCAGTAGTCCTTCCACTTATAATGGGCCACTTGGAGATGGGCTGCAGGCAGACCAGCTGTTCTGACTTGGTTTATATGGGCCTAGCATTGTATCACTTGCATATACTATAATACACACAGAAAAGGCTTCAATGAGAGGATTTAGAGATGTTTTTACTAGCATTGTATCACTTGCATTAATTGATACATATGGCAATATAAAGTATCATTTTTAAGACAAATGTGATTAAAAGGGTTTAGCTTAAGAACACATATAATAAAAAAGTAGTAAATCTAAGGTGAGGGTCACAGGTATAGATGTATATGCCGGACAGGAAGGGTATATAGTGGTGGTGTAAAGATCTACAGGTACCACTCTAATACCTGTTTTGCTTTTAGATACAAGGAGAGGCTGGTGAGCAGCTTCTATCAAATTGGTTGTAAATAAACAGACAACCCTTAATAGGAAAGTCTGAAGATAAATACATACTGTAGGATAGGCACATAAACCATACATAGGCAACAGTGTCAGTAAATGCCCCACAGATACATATACAGGGACTAACTGCTAGTGTATATAGTGCTCAGAGTGTGCTCTTGGGGACGGTGGGGGGGGGGTTAAACAAACCAACTTAAGTGACTTTATGCTGTCTGTCTATATTAAAGTAATGAAGGGTGAATATAAGCACACAACAACCCTGTTACTGGCAGATCCAGTATTAACCCAAATGAAATGCCTCTAAGTTCATACCGGATACTATGGGGGCTATGCTCTAAGCTCCGAGCTTTCGTGCCGGCCTGAAAAAAATTAGCTCGTCCGATAAAAAAAATCGAACGTGCCCAAAACTGGCTTATCGTGCGTGCAAGGTTTTATCCCTCAGCTAGCGCAGTGAAACTTCACGTACGCTAGCTGATAGAAAAAATAAGCCGCCTGTAACATTTGCATGGAGATTCTGTATCTAAATGCAAGGCTGTTACAGGCGATCGTACACAAAATAAATATATTTTAATAATAGTGTACATGAGCAGGGGGTCTCCGGAGCGGAACCACATTGGTTTCAGGTCCGGGGACCCCCTACTTCAGGAGATACAGGCCCTGTTATGGGGTGGCGGTATCCCCTGCACTTTGAAAGCTTCCGCGTCACGTGACCGGGACATTTAAATTCTGCAGGGGATACCGGCACCCCATAACGGGGCCTATATCTCCTAAAGTAGGAGGTCCCCGAGGCTGAAACCAATGCGGTTCAGCTCTGGAGACCTCCTACACATCTACACTACTGTCAAAACACACACAACAGTAACCAATAATTTCTTACCTTAGCGGTTATCTGCTATGGTAATGAAGCTGCATTAATGTACATTTTAATAATAGTGTGCGGGAGCAGGGGGTCCCCTGAGCTGAACCGCATTGATTTCTGCCTCAGAGACCCCCTGCTTCCCGAGTTACAGGGCCAGGTATGGGGCATTGGAGGCCAGTGTCGTCGCCATCTTTATAGCGTCCAAGACGCGCCGTGGATGCTATAAAGATGTCGGCGACACTGGCACCGATGCCCCAAACCGGGGCCTGTAACTCGGGAAGCAGGGGGTCTCTGAGACAGAAATCAATGCGGTTCAGTTCAGGAGTCCCCCTGCTCCAGCACACTATTAATAAAAATACATTAAAGCAGCTTCATTACCTAGCGGCTAACCGCTAAGGCAATGAAGGGGTTAAGGCACAATAGCATGTTTATTGGGGACAATTGCCCCCAATAAACATAGCAATATACAACACACATCCCCCCCCCCATAACACATACAATACAGTAATGGGCAAAATAGCTTTTATCCAGATATGGATAATTGATTATTTGCCCATTATTAAACACATAAATCAGCATAAATAAATTGAGTTCTACTTACCACGTGGTAATGATGGGCATCCAGTCACCCACCCTGCCCCCATTCATTTGTACAGTGGGTTATACTGTATATATATATATATATATATATATATATATATATATATATATATATATATATATATATATATATATATATATTGTAAAAGCTGTAAAAAAGTTGCAAAAAATATTCAGTTATCAAATGAGTTTATTCAGAGTGCACACAGTGGAGACAGCTTCAAAACATAAAGCTCTCTCCCAGATAACACGGTATGCCATATTTTTATACCCTAAAACCTAAAGCTCCACCCCTTTATGTGGGGGCTTGCACGTCACTAAATATGACATCATTTTGTAATACATAACAATACTAAAGCTGATGTATTTTGTAATACATAATAATAATGGATAAATGTATGTAAGCTAAAAATCATTATGGGTTTAATGTGATGTCAGTTCTGCCACCTAGCATATTGTATGATAAACAGTTTCATTGCAAAAATCTGAGCTTAACTTAGACTACTAACGAGGCTTTCTCATAACTTCTGGCCTGTTTACACTTTCATTTGGAGCTGATTGGATGAGGACAGATCAGTAAAGTCAGCTAGGAGCGAAAAAATTCCATTCTCTGTTTCACACGTTCGTTCACACAGACAAAACAAGATGGCGGACTAAAATAGTCAAACAAAATGGCTTCTTAGATCCTAATGCTGTTATGTCAGACCCCCTAATGTCTCAACTTCGTCAATATATATATATAATTATATATATATATGTAAAAAAAAAATATATATATATATATATATATAAATATATATATATATATATATATATTTTTTTTTTTTTATTTATATAAATATATATATATATATATATATATATATATATATATATATATATACACATAGCACCAATATACAAATAAATGGTTAAGATTACATAAACATGTATACATAAAAACATCAAATCTGAATCTCATAATTATCACATAATAACATTAAACCAGCAGCACATTGCATCTTAAAATTAATCCAGCAGCACTTTTAAAAATAAATGATATCTCCTCTCCCAACAAACCAGCAGCTAGACAAATGTATATCAAATGTCACACAATTGCATATCTTTGTTTACATTTTTGCAGGCGCAACACCCATACAACAGGCCGGCGGCTATCCCCGGCTGACCCCGCGGGGATCCGGGGGTCCCGCAGGTGTCCCCGGCTGACCAAGTGGGGGTCTCCGTGGGAGTGCGGGGGTCCCCGCTGGAGTCTGGGGGTCCCCGCAGCCGTCTCGGGGTCCTCATGGGCCTGCGGTACCAATGTTGTCCCTCCAAAAAAATAAACAATATTTCTAACTAAATACACCCCCCTCCCCCTGCCCCCTAATACATACAATACAGTAATGGGCAAAATTACTATTATCCACATATGGATAATAATGCATTTGCCCATTTAAAATACATATAAATCACAATAAATACATATTACACTTACCTTTTCCAGGCACCCACGATGAAGGCCGTCTTCATCCTCATCTTCATCCTGCCCATGTCCCCTCCTAAGCTGCAAAACATACAAAACAATCAAAATAGCTAATGTAATATCCCTAACCCCTTAATCACCTTAGTGGTCATTAACTGCTATAGTCATTAAGGGGTTAACCCACCCTCACCCTCCACTCGGGAGGCCTATATACCCTCCCCCACTACCCACCCCGTGAGGCCTAACCACCCACTATCCACAAGGAGGCCTACCCAGCCTGGATTGGGGACATTACCCACTTCCCCCACCCCCGTTAAACACAATAAACCATGGGAGTCCCCGGTGGCCCTGACGGGTGTCCGTAGACCTCACAGTAGCCCAGCACAAGGTTTCCAACAGGGTCTGGAGGCCTACAGGTGGACCCCGCCAGGTGCCATTGTCTACCAGGTGGTCACAGCGGGCCACAATGGGGTTTCCACGGGTAGGCCTGAGGGTGTCTGGGGGGCCCCGGGTCAGACCCACAGGTTTCTGAGGGGCCTCGGGTAGTTCCCACGGGGGTCTGGTGGCCCACGAGTGGTCCCTACGGGTCCACGGTGCCCCCACAGATGGGGCCACGGTTCTTCCCCGCAGGTGTCCCCCATGGGCACGCCAGCCTGGTACCCGTGAGTGTCCGAGGAGACCTCAGGTGGTCTCCAGAGGTCTCCGCAGACCTGACGAACCAACCCTGTATGTAAAAAAAATAAACCTGTCCTTTCCATTTAAATACATAAATACCCCCCAACCCCCACACACACACTCGTTAGTAGTCTAAGTTAAGCTCAGATTTTTGCAATGAAACTGTTTATCATACAATATGCCAGGTGGCAGAACTGCCAGATATGGATAATAGATTATTTGCCCATTATGAAACAGATAAAACATGCATAAATAAAAACATGAAATCTTAATCTTAAAATCACCACATTGCATCTTACAATTAAACCAGCAGCACTTTTAAAAATAAATGATATCTCCTCTCCCAAAAAAACAGCAGCTAGACAAATGTATATCAAATGTCACACAATTGCATTGAGTGTGTACATGATGCAATTAATCTGTGCATCATGTAACACTATGCAAAATCAATTTCAAAATAAAATACACTATGAACAACAACATACAATGCCATCTACAAAATCAAATAGAATCTAAACAAGTAAACATAAATACATTTACCGTCAATCAATTAATCAATTTCCTAAATCAATTACAATATAATCCACACCAATTATACAAATTACTATTCAATTCCTAAATCCCAACCATTGACAAAATAATTCTAATTCAAAGTAACCACCATCATAAAAATCTAACTACCAGAAATAAGCCATTATTAAAAGCAAGCCCCTGCAATATAGTACTGCAAAAAGTATTAAAAATGACATGTAACTAAATAAAATTTAAATTACACAAACAACAATGTATAAATCAAGCAGCTAAATACATTTGAAATACATGAAAAAAACATAAATATTAGCAAATCAATCTTTTATTATCCTCGTATGTCTATCCATACATATACACATTACATACAGAGGCAATAAAAGAGCATTAAAAAAAATGCATTTCATCAAAAAAATCACACACAATACACCCATTCAGTGTCCCTGAATGTATGTATATCCATAGGGACATAGATCAATTCAGGGGCATTAAATGAAGAAAAAAACAAAAAAACACATGAATAAAAAATAAAAAAAACCTTGAAAAGTTAAAATAATAAACTTTTTTTTGTTTACTTACCATTAGATGCCCACTCACCGAAATCCAGGGGATACCGGAAGCTCTCGAACCAATCCAAAGGTAACCATAAAATAATAAACCATTACAATCCACGTGTGTCTTCTTTCTTCTATTTGGAATCCATTGCGTCAGTCTTGGTGTCTTCATTTCTTCTTTGGGGTCTTCTTCGTCTTCTTCCGTCTTCTTCCGTCTTCTTCCATCTTCTTACGCCACACCCTTCTTTTCTTCTTAGGAGGGGAGGTCTTCCCTCCTCGCCGTCTGGCTTCAAAATGAGATGACATAGGCTTTTATAGGCCTATGACGTCACATTTTCGTCAAATGGTTCTCACGGCCCTGATTGGGCCGTGAAAACCATGGGATTTGTGGGGGGTGGGAATGATGACGTCATTTAAAGACAATGACGCCAGCCAATCAGAATGGCTGAGCTTCAATTGCCTTTAAGATGACGTCATTAAAACAAAGATGGCTGGCGACACATGGTACGGTAGCCAATCAGAGCGTGGGAACGAAATCCCAACTCTGATTGGCTCTGGTAAACCATGTGACAGAGGCTTTGCTTCAGTGGTGGTTACTTTGAAGTAGAATTATTTTGTTAATGGTTTGGATTTAGGAATTGAATAGTGAATTGTATAATTGATTTGGATTATATTGTAATTGATTTAGGAAATTGATTAATTGATTGATGGTAAATTTATTTATGTTTACTTGCTTCGTTTCTATTTGATTTTGTGGATGGCATTGTATGTTGTTGTTCATAGTGTATTTTATTTTTAAATTGATTTTGCATAGTGTTACATGATGCACTGATTTATTGCATCATGTACACACTCAGTGCAATTGTGTGACATTTGATATACATTTGTCAAGCTGCTGTTTTTTTGGGAGAGGAGATATCATTTATTTTTAAAAGTGCTGCTGTTTTAATTGTAAGATGCAATGTGGTGATTTTCAGATTAAGATTTCATGTTTTTATTTATGCATGTTTTATCTGTTTCATAATGGGCAAATAATCTATTATCCATATCTGGATAATAGTTTTTTTGCACATTACTGTACTCTATGTGTGTGTGTGGGGGGTGGGGGGTATTTATGTATTTAAATGGATAGGACAGGTTTATTTTTTTTACATACAGGGTTGGTTCGTCAGGTCTGCGGGGACCTCTGGAGACCACCTGAGGTCTCCTCGGACACTCACGGGTACCAGGCTGGCATGTCCACGGGGGACACCTGCGGGGAAGAACCGGTGGCCCCATCTGTGGGGGCACCGTGGACCTGTAGGGACCACCCGTGGGCCACCAGACCCCCGTGGGAACTACCCGAGGCCCTCAGAAACCTGTGGGTCTGACCCAGGGCCCCCCAGACAGCCGCAGGCCTACCCGTGGAAACCCCATTGTGGCCCACGGTGACCCGCGGTGACCACCTGGTAGACAATGGCACCTGGCGGGGTCCACCCGTAGGCCTCCAGACCCTGTTGGAAACCTTGTGCTGGGCTACTGTGCGGTCTACGGACACCCGTCAGGGCCACCGTGGACTCCCATGGTTTATTGTGTTTAATGGGGGTGGGGGAAGTGGGTAATGTCACCAATCCAGGCTGGGTCGGCCTCCTTGTGGGTAGTGGGTGGTTAGGCCTCACGGGGTGGGTAGTGGGGGAGGGTGTATAGGCCTCCCGAGTGGTGGGTGAGGGTGGGTTAACCCCTTAATGACTATAGCGGTTAATGACCGCTACGGTGATTAAGGGGTTAGGGATATTACATTAGCTATTTTGATTGTTTTGTATGTTTTGCAGCTTAGGAGGGGACATGGGCAGGATGAAGATGAGGATGAAGACGGCCTTCATCGTGGGTGCCTGGAAAAGGTAAGTGTAATATGTATTTATTGTGATTTATATGTATTTTAAATGGGCAAATGCATTATTATCCATATGTGGATAATAGTAATTTTGCCCATTACTGTATTGTATGTATTAGGGGGCAGGGGGAGGGGGGTGTATTTAGTTAGAAATATTGTTTATTTTTTTGGAGGGACAACATTGGTACCGCAGGCCCATGAGGACCCCGAGACGGCTGCGGGGACCCCCAGACTCAAGCGGGGACCCCCGCACTCCCACGGAGACCCCCACTTGGTCAGCCGGGGACACCTGCGGGACCCCCGGATCCCCGCGGGGTCAGCCGGGGATAGCCGCCGGCCTGTTGTATGGGTGTTGTGCCTGCAAAAATGTAAACAAAGACATTTTTCAAAGTCCAGCTTTTTTTATCACCTGCCTTTAGATGGTGAGCTTTATTCAGCGCAACTTTCGCGTATGATAAGTTTGCGTTGCTTAGTGAATCCCGCAGAAGGGCAGGATTCAGCACAAACAGCTGACCGTACGAGCAAAGTTGGACTTTTAAAAATTTCTTTGAAAAAGTCTGTTTTAGAGTGCAAAGTGCCTGTTTGCGCGGCTTAGTGAATAGCGCTCGTTGGAACTTCACGTTCTAAGAGCACTATGCGCTCTTGAAACGACTTATCACTGCTTAGTCCCCTATGTATTGCAAAGATCTGCCCATATTTGATGCAGATGCAATAGTGATTTTCAGATAGTGATCCAAGACCTTTTGATCTGCAGAGTTTCAGCTCGGACAACGAAGATGAAAACATTGAAGAGAAGCCTATAAATCCATGTGTGATAGCAGAGTGTGGGGAATTGAAGGACAGGGAGGAGTGTGTAACATCCCTCTTGGATGGTTCTTGTGACATTTACACTGACTTCCCAGTGGATGTCAAATCTCAGAACTGGGAGATGGCAGCAACGAAATGCATTAAAGCTCTAAGTTAAGTTGAACGCTGTAAAGCTTTCATGGGATATGACAACATATTGAAGTTAAATCCTATAGCTGTGAACTGTACTTGAACAAAGCTGCTTGTGGACTGAAGCTGACTGACAGGGGAGCAGCAATTGAAAGCTGTCATTAGGCTCTTGAAATGGATCCATCTAGCACCCAAGCACTTTACAGATGGGCGCAAGGCTGATTATGATTAAACAATTATGAACAGGCACAGAAAGATCTTAAGAAGGCTCATGAACTAACATCTGATGAGAAACCTATCAGCAGTGAAATAATTTGGGTCAAGTAGAGCTGTAAGGATACCCCGAGCCTGAGGTCTTAGACTCTAGTCCAGAGTCTGAGTTTCAGAACATCTTGATTTGCAAGGGTTGGGATTATATTTTTTATATAGGTTAGGTTCTGACTCTGACCTACAGTAGGATACTCAATTAGGCCAGCTGCTATCCAAGGTTGGCTATAAAACCCCACTCATCCTGTATGGTCTTTCCTTATGAAACTTTCTGTTTACAGGTCAGGAGTCAGGTTATTATATTTCCCTCGTGCTGCGACTTTCCCTGTTCCTTTGTATTCAGGCTTCCAGTTCTACTGATTATCAGGTACCTTTTTGTTTGTTATTCTTGTATTCCTGCTATTTTTGTCCCTTGCTTATCATTTCTGTTGCTAGTATTGCTGTTGCATGTAGCAGTTTAGTTGAGTTTGTCTAGGTTTTCCCTTAGCACTTTGTGCTCCCTTGCTTTTTGTCTGTCCCCTAGCTACCATAGCTTTTGGTGTAACTCTGCACATTTTTCAGGCTCCATATTATTTTCCTGTCTTATTATTTTTGTTACATTAAATTCTATTAGTTTTTATATATTTTATATATTTCGGTCTCCTGTCTTTTGTGGGTTCCCATGCTCCCTCCGTGGGTTCCATACAGTTTTCAATGCACCATGGTTCAGGTAAAGAAGTTTAGTTTGTAATTGGCACCTTGGAAAGGGATAATAATAATAATAATAACAATAGCATGTTCTTGTATAGCGCTGAAAATAGCGCTTTGCAGAGACATTTTGCAAGCACATGAGCTTCCCCGTGGAGCTTACAATCTATGTTACCTATCACCTGAGATCAGACTCCAAAAGACTATTCATGGTCCCAAGACTCAACAAAGTATCCGGACGTTCCTCCTTCTCCTTCCTTGCACCCCAAAACTGGAACAACCTACCAGAGACTCTCATATCCACCACCAGCTTAAGTTCTTTCAAATCTAAGGCTGTCTCACACTTTAATCTGGTCTGTAACTGTTTCATACGCTCATAATATATATTTTCTTTAACTGTGCATGCAATGTCTTGTATATAATGTATACCTTGTTCATTTATGTAACTGTATTTGTAACCATGTATTATTTTGTTTTACTCTGTGCCCAGGACATACTTGAAAACGAGAGGTAACTCTCAATGTATTACTTCCTGGTAAAATATTTTATAAATAAATAAATAAATGTTTTTGGGGCCTAAGGTACAAGGAGATAAAGTGACTTGCCCATGGTCTCAAGGAGCGAACACCGGGAATTGAACCAGGCTTCAAACTCAGTGCCAGTCTTTACTCCCTGAGCCATTCTTTCTCCAGAGGAGCAGGGATGGGGAACCTAGCATAGCTAGGGGGGGGGGGGGATTAACTTTAAGCTTCGGAGAAACACTAGGTTCAGAGAGGGAAGGGGGAGGGTAATAGAAACACCCAGGAAAAGAAAGGCTTTAGCGTTTTGGGCATCATTCCCTTTGTGGGTCGCACCGGTCCACATCCCCGGAGTCACGAGGAGAGCATGGGGCATGTGGGGACCCACATTTTATATTCTTTTTTTTTTTTTTTTTTTTTTACATTTAAGCATTTAAACAACATTTGTAAATTATTCGTAAATTATTCTACCAAACTGTCTTTATACAGTACATGTGTATTGGGATAATGAGAGAGACTGAGTATCTTATACTTGACCTCTCCTGTTTCAACACTAGATCCCTCTCTGTTTTAATGCTGAACGTATTAAGAATGTTTTTGTCCCTTTCCCCATTAAGTGACTACAGTATATGAAATAGTCTGGACAGGGTGAGTGTTACAGATAAACGTTCTTTCCCAGGTTTTATCTTTTGTAGCGAGTACATTTCAATTTTCTTATTTCAAACATCGCTCCCCCTCAATCCCCCTATCAAAGGGGGGGGGGGGCGGGGGAGAAGAGAGCGTTATCAAAAACCTTGGAAAAATAGAACCACAAGGGAAAACAGTGAGGCAGCATGCAAGACCTAAAACATATACTGTATGGTACATGTAAATCACGTAAAATATAAAATGCAGAACAAAACATGGAGAACATGTTTAACATTAGCTTCTCTAGCATTGCCTTGTCTAAACATTTAGAGCATAGAGGCATTAATATGTTTAGAATATCTATGTAGCAGGAATATTCCTTTTCATAACTCTGAGTACGTGGATTCTAGATGCCAAGAGAAGAGTGGAAAAAGAAAAAAGAATAGCAGAAAAAGACAAACGAAACACTATTTCAAGTAATTCTATCTCTTCATATATTCTCTACCTACTGAACATAACTATACTATGGTAAAATGTTACATATAGGAAATATAGGATAAACAGGCTAGCCACTCAACCAAGAAATGTTATCCCACATTCTCACTGGTGATTTCCTTATTCCGTTGTCCCTCATTAGGGCATACGTTCCCAGGGGAATTATCTTTTTCTGTTTGATTGGAGTGTTATTGGCTACCACATTCGAAGAAAAAATCTTTATATTATTTTGAAAAAAAGATCTGTTCCCATTGTGAGAGGGCATCATTCCTATATTAGTCATTGGTATCATGTATCAAGGTGCATCAATAGGACATTAGATAGTTAATTTCTCAAGGAGTATTTCCCAGCATGGAGACCCCAGAATGTGATATTGTTTTTTTGTTAAGAGACTGTGGTTGTGACCAAGCATGTTTTTGACAAATAATCTTGCATATTGGATAGTATTGTGATTTGAATATTCCGGTCTTTATATTGGCCAATTCAACAATTGTACACAATTATAAACAGAAATACAACCATAAAATGTAAACCTTGAGAAATGCGCCTGATGAGAGACGTGTCGTTCTGGAAAGTAATTGTTCCTAGTTTCACTCTTAAATTCACTAGCCAAAGATTTTAAAGTTATTATCCTGCATTCCAGGATTATAAGTACTTTTTGGCCTGGAATGGGAAGTTCATCCAGAGAACCTAATCTCCCTTGAACACTTTGAGTTTGTTTCCCTTCTGGGCCAAGTCGGTGAATTATTTCTGCTGTCAGGGACAAAGAAGGAAGGAACTCAAATAATTGATCTGGGAGCCATCTCGTTATCAGGTCCCACAGATCTTTTCCCTTCACTGTTTCAGGAATGCCAATGATTCTTAAGTTTTTCAGTCTGCTTCTGTTTTTCATGTCCTCCAGGTCAGCGGTGCGCAAACTGTGGGGCGCGCCCACTTGGATGGGTGCAAGATTATGTAGGGGGGGCGCGGGCTGCTTGCAGAGAAACCTGGGGGCGGGCAGAGTTGTGCACGGGCGGCCAGAAGCTCCGTGCTGCTGCTTCTATGTGTCTTGCAGAGGGGGCGGGGCTTCTCTCTGCACACAGACAGACCCTCCTTCTCTTCCTGTCTGCTTCCTGCACCAGTTTTCAGCAGCATGAGGGGTTGGGGGATCGGAGCATGTCGCCCCCCAGGTGAAATTGTGTGTGTGTGAGTGTGTATTTGAGTGTGTGTGTGGGGATTGAGTTTGTGTGTGTGTGGGGGGGTTGAGTTTGTGTGTGGGGGGGGGGGGATTGTGTGTGTGTGTGGGGGGGGGATTGTGTGTGTGTGTGGGGATTGAGTTTGTGTGTGTGTGTGTGGGGGCGGATTATGTGTGTGTGGGGGATTGAGTGTGTGTGGGGGGGATTGTGTGTGTGTGGGGGGGATTGTGTGTGTGTGGGGGGGATTGTGTGTGTGTGTGGGGGGATTGTGTGTGTAGGGGGGGATTGAGTGTGTGTGTGTGTGGGGGGGAGATTGTGTGTGTGTGTGTGTGTGTGTGGGGGGGGGGATTGAGTGTGTGTGTGGGGGGTGGTTGTGTGTGTGTGTGGGGGGGGGGGGTTGTGTGTGTGTGGGGGGGGGATTGTGTGTGTGTGGGGGGGGGGTTGAGTGTGTGTGGGGATTGAGTGTGTGTGGGGATTGAGTGTGTGTGTGTGGGGGGGGGATTGAGTATGTGTGTGCGTGGATTGAGTGTGTGAGTGTGTGGGGATTGAATGTGTGGTGTGTGTGTGTGTGGGGGGGGATTGAGTGTGTGTGTGGGGGGATTGAGTGTGTGTGTGTGGTGATTGATTGAGTGTATGTGGTGAGTGTGTGTATGTGGTGATTGATTGATTGATTGAGAGAGTGTGTTGTAATGCAGTGGTGCGCAAACTGGGGGGGCAATGAGGCACAAGATTATTTAGGGGGGCGCAGGCGGCGTGCAATGAAAACTGGGTGCGCGGGCCGGCAGACGCTGTGAGAAAAGAAGAAGAATCAAGAGCAATTGCAATGCACAGTGACTTTTAATGCTTGGAAAATTTTGGCAAATGTTGACGTTTATCTGAAATGCTTTTTTTGTTTTGTTTTTTAAAGGCCAATTTTATCTAATATGATGTAAGGGTTCTGCTCGATCCGTGCTGGGTTTTGCTGCCAGTTCAGGTTTTCCAGGTTGCCTGCCCTTTGTGCTCAATTTGGCCGTTTTGGTTACTGGCAGCCTGCTATATAGTATAAGGCTGCACTTCCTGGTGGGAGTCGCAGAGCAAGGTTATAACGTTTACAGTTCCTGTTGTCTACACAGTCATGCTTTACCCTTTTGTCTGTTTGGATTTCCCTGTTGCTGACGCTGAACCATGACCCCGCCATTGCTGCTTTCTGTCTGCCCTTGCTTTCTGGCAGCCTGTTCACTGGACTTTGCACCACTGCTGTCAGCCCTGACCTCCTGCCTGCTTACCAACTACGGATACTCTAACAGGACTCTGTGGGACTCTGGTCAGTTATTGTGTGTCCTTATCTCAGCCCTGTGGGTCAGCTTTCTGATTGGAGATGAGCCCAGTCACATATGGATTTTAAGCAAAAGGAGACACTATGTGCTCATTTGCATGTCATTTCCCAGAATCCCTGGCTACAGTGGAAGCATTGTATGCTAGGAGATAATGGTCAAAAGCAGGGTTGCAGATCTGTCTGAGATGTGAATGTGCTCACAAGTGATATTTGTATTTGTTATCTGGTTTGAAAACTGTTAAAAATCTCATACATCTCTAGGAATTATATAGAATTAATAGTATGTAAGATCTACTGTATAGGTATTTCTTTAACATAGTGATCCATACTGTATATCCATATACTATCAGACTTAAGTGTTTGGTGAGGGGTGTTATCCCCAGATTAGGTCTCAGCTGTCCCAAGAGTATAAATGAAGTTTTAAATATTGAATTAAGAGTCCATGAGCTTGAGAGCATATATAAGTGCTAGGGAGACTCAATGTGGCTATGTAAGCATGGGTATAAACGTACCAGTAACGCTGGACGGCTAGCTCAGATCTTCATACTGTATATACCAAAAAGGTGCTGAATAGCCCCCAGCAAAACCAAAGATACATACCATATCAGCCAGTATTGTGGTGAGATCTCCCTCTTCAGAAAAAAGGGAAGGGGAAACACAAATTGGATGTGCCCCCTAAAAGAATTCACTTAAATGCACACCACCCAGGTGTAAAAATTAACTTTTAATAAATCCTTAAAACATATATTACCAAAGTAACGTGTGATGTGGATTAAAAATGTATTAAATCATAGCTATCAAGCAACCGTGTCATTGGTTATTCATACAATCCCAATACCAATAAATATGGTGGGATGTAGAAGACAGGGAATGCTATGAGTAGGGTATTAACCCCTCTGGGGCAACGATGAGACCAAATGTAGAGTTGAATATAAATATATTCAGGTAGGTGGCCACAGGATGGATCCCTCTGACTGACTCTCGTGAGTTTTGGGCACTGTGACGTCATCGCTGGGGGCGGAGGTTGCGCTATGTAACTGATGCGCATGCAGACGCGAATTTACTTTTTGACAAAGGGACGCAGGTCCCGAAACGCGTCAAAGTAACTATCTACTTCCCATTGACCACTAAATGAACTGCTTTTAATTTCAACTGGCTGCAGCCCCCATTGTTTGCTTGGTAGTGCTCCGCCATCGGACCCCTGGGACCACCTCTATCAGACTTAAATTGGTAGTTTTGTTGCTAGTTTCATTGTCGTTTCAGCTTGATTGTGTATAGTTTCTATTCGAGTTCATACATTTATTACAATACTGGGGTAATTCAGTTTTTTAAAGAAAGTGCCTCAAGGCACACTCCGGACCATATACCAATTGTCAGAAACATGCTTTTTTAGGGGGGGGGGAGGGGTTGCACATTGGGGCATGTCAAACTATTTGTTAACCGCAACATTTTTGCATCTGCCCCAATTATGTTTTTCATGTGCGTACAGAAATGGATGGCACCTGCTGTACAGATGTAAATGGTGTGTACTACAAAATAATGTTTCAGTGCAGCAAACTAATGAAAGAGCGCATCAAAATCATCCACCAATTTCAATTTAGTGTAAACCCTAAAAAGACTTATTGTTTTCAAAGAATTAGGTTGCTATGTACAGTATCAACCCATAATTTATTTGACCTCGTTATATTTGATTAACAAAATGTATTATATTTACAGTATGGCTATTATAAATAATACTACATTAAAAACTTACAGTTATCAACACTAATTATAACTTAAACATAATTTTGTTTTAAATTGTATCAATCTAGTATTCAATAAGAAAGACATGTCAAAAATAATGTAAAATAACATAATTTTTGTCATACAGTATGTATGAAGTATTTAACTCTTCATACATATTCCTCACATGTTTTGAAGGTTTGTATTACTTTGGAGCACTGAAATGTTTGACAACACATTTGACATATATAATAGTACATACAGTAGGCCTCAATGTTTGGGCATAAGCATAATGGTAATTAAAATGACTAAAATTAAAATGATGTTAGATGTTTTATTAAGAATAAAAAAAAGAACTATTATATAGAAATAATATGAATATTGTATTGTATGTCTTTATTTATATCGCGCCATAAATGTACATAGCGCTTCACAGTAGTTATACATGTTGTAATCATATAAATAACAAATAATATAAATAACAGGTCATGGGAATAAGTGCTTCAGACATAAAAGTAACATTAAGGAAGAGGAGTCCCTGCTCCGAGGAGCTTACAATCTAATTGGTAGGTAGGGGAACGTAAAGAGACAGTAGGAGGGAGCATGGTAACATTTACATATTTATTGCAAATCACATATGGCTAACTTTGTAATTTATGTCTCAATCTTTTCCACAAAAAAAGTCCTAATTAGATCAAATGAAACTCCAGGTACTTCTGCGGCCGAGTTTATTCGAGCATTTGCCAGTTCTCGGCCGCAGCAGTTACCTGGCGCGCGCCGGAGGGTGCCGGGCGCGCGCCGAAGCAGCGGAGGAGAGGCCCGCCGATCGCGGCTTCCCCCTCTCCTCTCCGGGTCCGCCGGGTCCCCCGGAACCCCCTGCCGCCATCCCCCACATCGTGGGACACCAGGGCTCCCTCGGGGAGCCCTGGACGCGCGTGCAGGGGGCGCAGGCACCCGATGAAGCGTGACCGCGCATCGGTGACGCGCGGCACGCCGAGGGGATGCCACTTGCAAGCCGGGAAATCTCCCGGCTTGCGGAACTGGCCACACTGCAATAAAGTGTGTCGCCAGTGTAATTTAACAGATTATAGTTTGTATAGAAAAAGTCAATAAAGTAATTTGTTGATTTCTTCTGCCTTTTTGGTGAATTTCATCTATTTTCTCAAAAGCAGTGCATATACTATGTGGAGTGTGCCCTTATTCCACTAAAATATAATTCAGGGAAGTTCATCAAGGATGACAAGCCGTTAATGCATAAATAACAACCTGGTAGCTTTAACACCATGGTAGTCAATATATTGTTGACTTTTCACCATTATTATAAAAAATGTTTAGTTATTAACTACATTGTCTGATGAAGTACACTAGTTTAAGTTAATGATTTCACAGATTAGATGTCTTAAATATTCATAAACCCCTTTTATCAATGTTATTCTATTACTACAATGTGTCATTCAAGTTAATGAGGTACTGTATCTTATGGATTGGACTGCTTAATAAATATGGTAATTGTTCTTTGGCAATTACTGTATTCCCCACTATGATTGAATCTGTAGTAAAAAGCAAAATGTTCATGATATATTGTACACCTGCCCACCACTTACATATAAGTTATATATCATATATATTAATATATTTATCTGGAATAGATTTGGTTACTTTCGTTATTAAAGGAAATTGTGATATTTTCAATTAGCACACACATTCCCAGCATGCTCAAACCCCATCACCCACCACATTATATATATTTCAAAAGGAGTGCTACTCAGCGTGGCAAATGTATATAACAAAAGACAGGGAAGCCCAATGCTACATCCAATTTGACAAAATATATATGGTAATAAGTATAAAGTTAAATACTTCAATAATAATATTTTATTGGTCATTTAGTTAAACCCTTTGACCCAAGTGTTATAAGCCTGCATGCCAACGTCAAGTCATAACCAAATATGGAGGTCCTAGCACTACACTGTGAACCTTCCCTTTTACCTCTGTATGAGTGGGAACAACCAGTGTAGGTCCTGTCCATACAGCAAAATGAAAAAAAAAACTCCCAAGTTAAAAAGGTGAGGAGGGGTGAGCTCTGGGAGGAGAGGTCACCTACCCCCAAACAACTTGTGAAAAGCGTGAATAAATAAGAGTCATAATCTGAGGATCATTGCAGAATGACAAATAAGTTTATTGTAGTGTACGGTGCACACGCAGAGGAGAGTTTCAAAATAAAACTCTCCCAACGACATGATGGCATACAGGCCTTATTTATACACAAAATACTAAGCCCACGCCCCCTATACGAGGTTGCGTGTGCGTCACTACGTAAGCATATAAGGTAAACAAAATATGAATATGAACCCATCGAGTTAATAACATTATTATGGGATTCATATTAGAAATGAAATGACTCAGCTAATATTCCTTATACGGGTCGGTGACTTTTACTCTACATACGGGACTTCATGGGCACCTCCCTCGGAGTGCGTTATCTGTCTCTTATTTTCATAACATTGGCACTTTTCTCTTCTCTTCAAGGTTTTCAGTTAGCTGCATAGCTTATTATCACTTTAAAATTGGAAGCAAAAATCTCTTTCAAAACGTCCATTCTCATACCCCGTTCATTCAGACAAAACCTAAAATGGATGCTGACTTAAAATGTTTGTTAGATGCCAGTGCTGTTATATCAGACCCCCTCCCCCTTACGTCATATTCTCACTTTGTCACTCCCTCCTTTTTTTTATTCTTAAAACATAGCTTTTGAGAATTAAGATTGTGATGTTAGTCCAGGGAAGCATAGACAGATTCATATTTTGTACTGGGGTGCTCCATCATCTGATAGTGTTTGTAGGTATACACTGGAGTGAAAGGGAGAGGGTATTTCCCTCCTGCTGTCATAGTCTCGTGTGGCGCAGTGGCCAATATGTATTTTGGAGTTGAATAACTATGGTCGGCATGTCTTTCTTCAAGGGACTGCTGTTTCTGGCATCTGTAAAGAGTGGCATCAGATTGGGGGAGGGGGTCGCACACTTGTGGATCATACCTTTGCAACACGTCACACTCACATATATGATGACAAGTAACACCTCCACACACCAAACATTCAAAAAATTTGCTCCAAGTGATCCAAGCCAAATACCTAACCCCAGAGGTTCCCATTCCATTCCATCTTCCTTTCTAAGCCTCTTTTGAATCTCTTCTATTTTATCTAGTTCATGCTGCACATTACTACACTGATCTTGAATGAAAACACAACATTGTTCCTTAATTAGGACACATACCCCTCCTTTTAGAGCTAAAACATACACTACCGACACACTTTATTAAAGTGTGGCCGGTACCGCAAGCCGGGATATTTCCCGGCTTGCTTGTGGCTGCCCCTTGGTGTGCCGCGCGTCATAGACGCGCGGTCACGCGTCTTCGGGAGCCTGCGCCCCCTGCACGCGCGTCCAGGGCTCCCCGAGGGAGCCCTGGTGTCCCGCGATCTGCGGGACGGCGGCAGGGGGTTCCGGGGGACCCGGCGGACCCGGTAGCGGTAGGGAGAGCGCCCCGATCGGAGGGCGCTCTTCCGCTGCTTCGGCGCGCGCCCGTCACACTCGGGCGCGCGCCAGGCTACTGCTGCGGCCAAGAACGGGCAAATGCTCGAATAAACTTGGCCGCAGCAGTAGTCTAAAGCAATTCTGTTTTGTAAGGCCATAAGCCTAACCTGAACCTGTTCTTGGTTTAATGATGAAATTAAAAACTGCAAAATTAAGGCCACATCCTTCCTGTAAATTGTTATCTGATTGAACATACATTCTTACCCAGGTTTCATTAGTTGGTGGAGACACTTGACCCATAAATTGATTCTTGTTCCTAGTATATGATACACCCTTTAAAGAGGTTCCCTTAAAAAAATGGGAAAATACAGAAATTATACACATAATACTAAAAACCTTATTTTATGCACGCAACGTTTCTTTGGATATGCAGTTGCTAGATAAAGGAAATGGCATCTATCTCTATCATCATATATTTTCAGAATCATCACAACATTCTATTACTGAGAATTGAGGGGGTTTGGTATCGGTAGAAGGGAATGCGTGATCCTCACCCCTGCACGCATTGTATACATCATTCACTCAGAATATCAGAACAGACGATGTCTGCGATGGTCAAAATGGCTGACTTATGATCCTTTCCTTGTGGCTGACACACGCCCCTGGGTGACCCCCTCCATTCGGTGGAGGTGCAACACACTTCTGGATAAAAGTTTTGTTGCACATGACACATACATAGAGAGTGATGAGTACTGCCAAAACACATACAAGAGCTTTCACAAGCCACGCTTCCAGGAAACCAATCCTCCCATCAAGGCTCAATTGTACATACACCTTAAATTCTAACTTAAACACACTCTAAAGAATAAAAATATTGAGTCTCTGAAAAAGGCCTTAGCCTGGTGTCTTATTTTCCTCGTTGGTTAACGGTTAGAGTTTTGACTCGGCAAGACGTTAACTTGCTGTGGTTGTGCTTTAGGTGACTTTGGTCTTTGGTGGGGCTGGAACGTTTGATGGAGCTGGAACGAACTTTGGGTCCAGAAAAAGAACTCTGCCACTTTAATTGCTGTATTGGTGGTTACTTTAGGCCTTTTCACCTGGGATGAAGAGCATGCTTGCGCAGGAAATATGTGACTATTAACCCCATCTCGAGTAGGTGCACTTTCAACTTTGCCTAGAGAGACTCAAAAAATGTATTAGTTGCATACAACTTATTGTTTTATTACCAATAACATGGTCCTTAATTCGTTCATTTGGACTGATGATAGTCACAAGTCATCCTATAGTTTCTCATAGGGAGATAATTTATACCTAGGAATAAATTCTTCTATCAATGTGTTTAGTCCTGTCTTAGCATCCGCATATAGACAGAGGTATTCCCTATTAATGTTCCTCAAATTAAGTAGCCAATGTGAACCTGACTTTGATACAATCTAAGTTCCTGAAACTTTGGGGCCTCATCGCTTGCCAAACCACTTGCTTCCATAATTAATTCTATCCTGTCTGCAAGCCATATCCCTAAAACCTGGAAAACTGCCAGAGTTTGTCCCAATCTTCAAAGTGGGGACAAAAAACACTGTCTCAAACTACAGGCCAATCTCTCTTCTCCCAATACTATCCACAGTCATGGAAAAATATTCACCCCCAATTAAGCAATTATTTTACCCATACAAATTTCCCTAGCCAATCCCACTCTGGCTTTTACCCAAACACTCCACTGTAACTATTCTGCTAAAAATTTGAAATGCCTTACCTTATTCACTTCTGTAACTGTTTTTGCAACTATGTATCCCCTGTATTTAACCCTATACACAAGACACACCCACAAATGAGAGGTGACTCCCAATTCACCCCTTCCTGGCAAACCCATTCTAGATTACTCAGCAATTTTGACAATAACCACGGTTTATGGACACCTCTGGAAAAAATAAATGGTTAAAAGTTATAACATACATCACATTCTCCGTTAATAGACAAATGATTTTGTATAAGACTTCACACTAATTTCTTGAATCTCTTTGCACAGTGCTGAGCACACGGTCGGCTTTATAATTTTAAGGACACTCTGCATATTCATCTGACTAAAGAAGAAAAATAATTTTATAAGACTTGTTCCCGGGCAAAAAGCCATCTTGTTTCTGGGCGTTTCGCCAATTGACCCTGAACAGATAAGATAACGGCACACCACGGCTTCTTCCTGAAAAATAATAATTATTGGATTGGAACTTTTGCTTAAAGTTTAAATACATGGAGCTTTATCCAGAGCCCTAAGAACTAAATTTTTTATGGCCTCTCAAAAATTAACTAACGGGCTTTTATATAGCTGAAGTTATATACCTTCTTAACACACAAATAGCTACCAAACGCTCATGCTATCTCGCTCCACTCAGTTCTTTTTAAAACCTTCTGTTTGAACTTTCATATTTTCACAGACTTCCTTCATTACAACTTTATGCTATCCTGTTTCAATTCTGCCCTTTCTCAAGCTAAACAAACCTATTTCTCTCCATTAATCAACAACCACAAGTCTAACCCACACTAACTCTTCCTTCATCTTACCTCAGGACTTTTGCTGACTATTTTAAGAAAGAGGTTGAATCCATACACCAGAACATTCCCTCTGTTTCCTCCTTCTATCTTACACCGCTTACTGCTCTCTTCCTGCTTTCCTTGACCCTTTTTCCACTGTATCAGAAGAGAATGTCACCATCACTGTTGATCTCCTCTTCTCCCTCTAATCTGCTACATTTCCATTCTCCTTAAAACATGTAATAGTTATACCATGACTCAAAAATAGCAAGCTTGACCCTACCTGTCTTTCTACTGTAACTACTGAACTTGTCTTGTATTCTCTTGCTTGCTCCATTTTCTCAACACCCATTCTCTCCTTAACCCTCTACAATCTGACTTCTGCACTGCTCCCTCCACGGAGACAATTCTCACTAAAATAACTGATGACCTATATGCTGCCCAAGACAGAGGTCATTACACTCTGCTCATATTACTACACCTCTCTGAAGCATTTGCCTCTGTGGACCACACTCTTCTCTTTTCTCTGTACACTCTCTCTCTAAGTGACCTAATAACATCTCTTAGGTTTAAATATCACCACTATGCTGACGACACCCACATTTACTTTTCAACCCCTGACCTTACACCTGCTGTACAAACCTAAGTTTCTGAATGTCCTTCTTTTATCTCATCCTGGAAGGCCCTCTTTCGCCTTAAATTTAACATGGCAAAAACAGAGTTCCTCATACTTCCTCCCAAACCTGACCCTATTATCTCCTTCCTCATTACTCTTGAATCTTCCATCCAGTAGTCCAAGCACGCTGCTTAGGGGTCACACTCTGCTCCTCTCTCATATTCTCCTCTCTTATTCAAAACATTTCTATAACCTGTCGCTTTTTCCTCCACAATATCACAAAGATACACCTGTTCCTCTGTTGCTCAACTGTTAAAAACTCTGATTCAGACCCTCATTCTCTCCCATCTTGCTTACTGTAATCCCCTGCTATCCCGCCTTCCTGCCTTTCATCTGTCTTCCCTTCTATCTATCCCAAACGCTGCTGCCAGAATCACTCTACTCTTTTTTTTTATAACTTGTATTTTATTATACATAAATGCATGATATACATAGAAAAAAAATACATCAGATGCATATTTAGCATATCATAAACAATAACAGAGTCATAATAAACTCACGTAGTTTTTCGAGCCCTACTTAACCACGTGAGTGAGAATCTTCATTCGTACTGTAAGGTATTGGGGTAAATAATAATTATTATAAATAATATAAATAATAAAATAAAAATAAAAATAAAAAAGGGTGGAGGGGGTGAGGCGAAGGAGAGAGGGAAGGGGGGGATCTAAGGATAAAGATACATCTGCTTCCAGGAGGCAACGCGGCGCCGTGACGGTTGTGGATCAGCTAACACAGTCCTTCGGCGGTATAAGTGGATGGGTATAGGGAGTGTGATGTTCTCGTTGCAGGATTGGCTTTTATGTTCCGAGGGAGAACACATTTATAACTATTAAAGCCAAATTGTGTTACGCTCTACCCCAGGGATGTCTGTTTGGGCAAGCCAGGGAGCCCAAACTTTTAGATAATTGTCGCCAGTGTCATTAACTAAGCTCGTTAGTTTTTCCATCTGGCAGATAAACCAAATACGATTCCGAATTTTTGGGATAATTGGGATTTCGAGGTGTTTCCATAATGCTGCGATCACACTCTGTGTATTTAGAGCAAAGTGTGCAATAAGTTTATTGTGTGATTTTGATAGGCCCTTTATGGGTCTGTTCATAAGAAACAGCCAAGGGTCTGGGGGAATAGTGAGATCAAATATTCTCTGGATCCAATTTCTGATCTTTTCCCATATCGGGGATATCTTCGGGCAGGACCACAGCATATGTAACAAGTCAGCCATTCCTCCACATTGTTTAGGGCACAATGGGGAGGACCCTGGTATAAATTTAGAAAGTTTGAGTGGGGTGAGGTACCACCTCATGAGAACCTTATATGCGTTCTCCTTCAGTGTGGTGCATATCGAGCTTTTCGCGGCTCCCAGGAATATAGTAGTCCAATCTTCGCTGTCTAGAGTTTCCCCTAAATCCCTCTCTCATTGGGTGCAGAATGAAGGTGGTTGTAACTTTGAGGCTGCAGGCTCGACCACCTCTCCGTAGATTGAAGAAATAAGTCCCTTAGTGTCGGTTTCTGCCCGACAGAGCTTTTCAAAATACGTCAATGGGGGGAATGGGGCAAATTTATTATAGAATGATCTGAGCTGGAGGTATTTATAGAATTCAGCGTGGGGGATGTCTTTTTCTAATCTGAGATGGTCAAAAGATTTAATTTTTAGATCATAACCCTCCAGATCTTTGAGTCTTTCATAGCCTTTTTGTTTCCAAATTGAGTGAGTGTAACCAATAAGACCAAGCGCAAAGCTAGGATTGTTCCAAATGGGTGACATCAGAGAACTTCTTGAGGTGAGTGAGTTTTTTAATCTTGAAGCTTCCCAAACAGATATGGAGTTAGTCATTGAGGTAAGTGGTAAAATAGTGTTTTTCCTTGAAGTTTTAGGTAGCCAAATTAAGTTGTTAAGCTCTATAGGGGAGCAAGCCGCGTGTTCGAGCTCAACCCCTCTTTTTAATTTGGGGTTAGAATGCCATTGTATGATCTGACTTAATTGAGCCGCATTAAAATATGACAACAGGCAGGGTACCGCTAGGCCACCAGCTGAGGTAGGTCTTTTCATAGTTAATTTATTTACTCTCGGTTTTTTACCTCCCCAGATAAAATTGGATATTTCAGACTGAAGTGAGAGTATGTCCTTCAGTTTGAGTGGCACAGGTAATGTCTGGAAGAGGTATAGGATACGAGGAAGTAGATTCATCTTAACGCTGTGAATCTTTCCGATCCAAGAGATTTTCTTGGAAGACCATCTGATGAGGTCTTGTTTTAGAGTCCGAATCAGTTTTGGATAATTTGCTTTGTAGATGTTTTTTGCATCTTTGGTGATGTGGATCCCTAAGTATTTAATTGAATTCTTTTGCCAATTAAAATTGAAATTTAGCTTCAGTAGTTTCTCCATATGTCCAGGGAGGTTGACATTCAGAGCTTCAGATTTGGATTGATTGATCTTGAAACCTCAAACCTTAGAGAATTTATCTAGTAGGTCAAACAGGTTAGGTAATGAAGTAAGGGGTTTGTAGATAATTAATAGGATATCGTCAGCATACATGGCCGCTTTATGTGATTGGGAGTAAACGTTTAACCCTGAGATATCCGGACTATCTCGAATTCGTGCCGCGAGGGGTTCAATACATAGGGCAAACAGGAGGGGAGATAAGGGGCAACCTTGTCTTCTGCCACTCTGTATTTGAAAAGGGACTGAGGGGAAGCCCTGATGTATGACCCTGGCGGTTGGCCCAGAGTACAGCGACATAATCGCTGTACTTACCCGATTCCCGAAGCCAAATGCCGCGAGCGTCTCTTTTAAGTATGGCCAGTCTATCCTATCAAAAGCTTTTTCTGCATCCAGACTTAATAGCATGCTTTGCGTGTTATTTTTGTTAGCCAATTCCAACAGATCAATAAATCGTCGGGTGTTATCCGCCGCCTGCCGTCCCTTAACAAAACCGACCTGATCTGGGTATATTAGTCTGGGTAGGATAAGACTTAATCTATTGGCCAGTAATTTAGCATATAATTTAATATCAGTATTGATTAGAGATATTGGCCTATAGCTTTTACAATTTAGCGGATCCTTGCCAGGTTTATGTATAAGTGATATAGACGCTCGTAACATGTCCCCGGGAATAGGGGCTCCTGCTAAGATAGAATTATACAATTGGAGCAGCCTCGGGGCAAGTAACTCGGAAAATTTCTTATAGTAGAGCCCCGAAAAGCCATCAGGGCCTGGTGCCTTTGATGGTTTAAGTTCCTTTATGGCCTGCGACACTTCTTCCAATGTGAAGTCAGCGCCCAGAGCTTCTCTGTCTTGCTCTGTCAACCTCTCTAGTTTTGAGCTGGCTAAGAAATTTCTCAATGCTCTGCTCGTGTTGTTATTATGAGCCACTTTCTTTCCATCGTAATGGGAACCATAAAATGAACCGAATTCTTCTACTATTTTTTGGGGGTTGGCTGTAACTGTGCCCGATTTTAAGCGTATAGCTTGGATATTAAACTTAGATTGCCTATCTTTCAAAGCCCAAGCCAGCATCGTATCCGGCCTGTTTGCTTTTTCGTAAAATTTCCTCTTAGACCAACATAGAGAATTATCTGCCCGGGAAGTCAATAGCATATTTAATTCAATTTTTGTGTCTTTTAGTTCCTGAGTCAGGATTGGGTCTGGGGTGTTCTTATGATTTGATTGCAGGGTATGCAATTTGGATTGAAGTGTCAGAATTTTGGAGTCTCTTAATTTTTTCCTTCTGGCCGTGGTGGAGATTAGTATGCCCCTTAAAGTTGCTTTGTGAGCCTCCCATAATACTATATGGGACTCTACAGTGCCTGTATTTAACTAGTAAAATTGAGCTATTTCTTGACCAATTGTGTTGCATATGTCAGGTATTTTGAGAATAGATTTGTTAAGTTTCCAGTTTGCGCCTGATCGACTGGTCTGAATATTGTTGCACCTAAGCTCGATTGGTGCATGGTCAGACCATGAAATATCATGTATCTTTGTATGTGTGACCTTAGGAACCAGGTGGCACGAAACGAAGAGGTGATCGATCCTGCTGTATGATGTGTGTGGGTGGGAATAGAAAGTATAATCTCTAGATGTAGGGTGGAGTTCCCTCCAAATATCAACGAGGTGATTGCCTTTTAAGGCACTGCGTAGGGCACCTTGGGCTTTTTTGTTATCTGAGTCGCTTCCTCTTGATCTATCTAAGGTAGATTGTAGAGTAATGTTAAAATCTCCAGCCACTATGATGTGCCCCTTGGCTACTGATTGTAACAAGCGGGAGAATCTATCAAAGAAAGATGCCTCTTGAACGCAGGGTGCATATACAGATGCTAGTGTGATGGGCTGCTCATGAATTGTTCCAATTATAATAATAAAACGACCTTCTGTGTCTTTTTTGATTGTCTGGGCCACGAAAGGTACGGTATTGTGAAATAAGATGGCTACCCCTCTTTTTTTGACTGCTGCTGAGGCCGTATAAAATTGGGAGAAACCTTTGTCTAGATACCTAGGGGAGTTGTTTCTACTGAAGTGTGTCTCCTGCAGGAACAACACCTCTGCCTTTTTTCTCCTATAATCTGTGAAGGCCAGTTTTCTTTTGGTCGGACTGTTAAAGCCCTTCACATTATGTGAGATTAATGTTAGCGCCATATCCTATGGTGTAGGAGGTGATATGTAGAATGATCTGTATACTTACATTTGGTGCTGTTCTTATGGTTTCCTGCGGATGTTTCTATACCTGTCACATCGCCACGAAGAACCCGCCGGGAGCAATGCGTCCTGGGTGGGGGGAGGTGAGGGAGAGGGCAGGGGTAGGTAGACAAGACAAGGAAAATAACGAGAGGTGTAGAACGAGGGTGGGAAAAAATGGGAAGGGTGAGAAGAAAAAAAAAAAAAAATAACAAGAAAAAAACAAAATGCAAGAGTACGGCTCAGGAGCCCCCGAGAGTAACTCCTGCGCCCAGAGGGTGGGTCGTGTGGCTTCTTCACGAAGATGAGCCAGTCTCCAAACGTGGAGGATGACCACCTTGGGTCTTGTAATCGGGCCCTTAAAACTGGGGACCGAAAGGGGGGCCACATGTTCGTAGGCGAGTGGCTCCCCCAGCACCATTCAATAATGTGTGAACTTTGTAATTGTGATTAAACATATGTCAGCGACATTAGTATTGTAAAATAACATAATAATAATATCGTAATAACTTTTAGCCATGTGCGTTGGCAAAACCTGAAAACTATGACAAACCTTAGGTCAAAACATATAATGTGTCCCCTAAATTTCCTGCCTTGTATCTCCTTATTCTATATTGATCTTTCTAGTAAGGGGATATAGCAATATGTTGCTTAGGGACATGTCGGTTATAGTGCACGTTCGATTCATATGTTTAAAGTACCCTGTCATATTTGACATATACTGTAGCTATTATATAAATCCTAATTACCACAACCAACAATAGCCATATACATATACATAGCATTTGCACAGTGTGGAATATATACTTATAATCTATATCCCGTATATATACTTTAATTAACATGAATATCAACTATAACATATCTAAAACGTGCCTAATATCTACTATGTTTATGATTTATAAATAGAACTTATACCTAACTTATATCCCCTTGATTAACTTATTTGTCTGATTCAACCTTTTTATCTGCTTCTCGTCTTTTCATTATTATATAATACCCTTTATGTGGTAAAGTATGGCACACGATATTACTGTATAATATAAAATCCTATTCATGAGATCACAAAAATGTATATAATAATATACTAATTAATAAGTCTATTGATATACAACACCGTATATAAGCATTGGTATATATATAATTAATATGGGGTAATATGTTTAGAATGATTTATAGTGACTTAGGGCAATTTAATAATATTATATACTTTATACATAATATTATATTTATATATATACCTATAACATTATATACTTTAATAATATACCATATTGTATTGTATATGATACACTACAGTACTATCACGATTTCACCATAATACTACAATAAGACATTACAAAACATTATAGTACAATATAATGACATCATGATATTACTCCTGTAGGAAGATTTTATAATGATGATATAATTTTTAATTATTGGGCTGAAAGGTGTAATCTGGGGAAGTATGAGGGGCTGTGCACTAATGTGAACAGAGTCAACTTTATTAAATTGATTGAATTGATTAATTGGAGGGAGAGATGTTGTTGTCTCATCTCTCCTCCAATTCTGTTTTGTCCCGGCAACTCGGAGACGGCCATCTTCTGCAACTTGAGCCCTGCGTCATGACGTCACAAGGGAGGCGCCCGAGATCTCGCGATAGCCGGGCACTCATCGGTGACGTCACGTCTCAAGCGCGCGAAAGCCATTATGCTTCCCGCTCGAGACCGGTGAGGACCTCTACAAGATTGCTGCCGCTCCGAAGTTGGGTGTAGTCTCGCTCCGACTGAAGACCCTCTCCTCGATCTCTCCGCTGGCTGAAAAGTCTCGGGGAAGTCTGTTTGTGCGTCGGAAGGCTTCGGAACCCTCGGAGAATGCTGGTATCCAGCCCACAGTCGGGATATAGTCCCTGTCAGGTAGAGGTGGAGGTTCTTGTTAGGACTTGTGGTGTAGTATTTATTGGGGATTTGAATTATATATTTAATTGGGAATAATTGTCGAAGACTAAGCCACCTTGGTGTTTGTTCGGGCAGCTCCCACTTGACTCCAGACGGGCGCGGTAGACACTGAGCTCTCTGTGGATGGGCAGGGAGGGCTTTGGAAGGAACTTGTAATTCCGAGGCCAGTCAGAAATCCCTCTCCATCTTCAATCTTTCTTAGGGTGTGCGCCACGCCTTTTTTGATGGACATGAGGGCGCATGGGAACAGCCATCTGTATTTTGTGTTGTTTTCCCTCAAAATTTTTGTTATGGGGTGAATGTCTTTCGTTTGGCCAGGGTGGCCGGGGATAAATCCTGGTATATTTGGAGTTTGATTCCTTCAAACTCTAGGGAGCTATCTTCTCTGGCAATTCTGCAGACTGCTTCTTTTGTGCGGAAGTGGTTGAAGCGGGCCACTATGTCTCTGGGAGGGTCTCCTTTTTGGGGTTTGCTTCGGAGGGCTCTATGGCAGCGGTCCAGACGAATTTCAGACTCTGGTTTGTCCAGGAAAACAGATTCTAACCAGCTATTGGTAAAGTCCTCCGGGTCCATTATGGATTCAGGTACCCCCCTCAGTCTTATGTTGCAGCGCCTGTCCCGGTTTTCGGCGTCTTCCACTTTGTCCTCTAGCAGTTTGATTTTGTCCTGCATTATAGAGATTTGATCTGTATTTTGAGTGACTGCAGAGGCTGTTTCGTCTGCATGTTTCTCTAGAGAGACCGTTCGTTCCCCTAACGCATCAACCTCCTTTTTTAAAGCCCAAAGTTCAGTTCTAAAGAACTTCTGCATCTGGGCACAGAATTCTTTTAAATCCTTACGGCGGACCATTTCTTCGTCTCGGCCGTCATCAATGGAGGGATCACTGTCGGGGTCCATACTGTTTGTCAGCGCGGGAAGCTCCGGTTTCTCCGAGGGGGTTACCCCCTTTTTTTTGAAGTAGGTAGAAACCGGCTGGCTCTTCGCCCGTGTAGTTTTGCCTGCTGCCATCCTCAGATGTTTATGTCACTGGCAATAAGTTTATATTTGTATTTTGATTAGTTTTTATTTCATAAATTTATGTTAATGGTGCCGATGGGAGCGGAGCTCAGTAGTCAGGGCTCCTATCTCCTCACCATCGCGCATGCGCCTCCATCCAAGAACATTTTAAAGCAGCATCGGGAGTTCATTGAATAGGAATATGCTGTATTTCAAGAATAAAACCAGGAGAGACCCGATAATTACAGCTTGTTATCACAGTGAGTTAGATTCACTAGTTCTGATTTTATGAAAGTGTGTGCTGCCACTCAGCCTCATTATGTATATCTGTCTTTATTAATCTATGTACTCAGTCATCACTCTACTCTTTAAACTCTAATTCTGCGTTTCCCCTCCTGGCTTCTAATCAAATCCTACTATCTCTGTACACTTTCCCTACCTACCAATTAGATTGTAAACTCCACAGAGCAGGGACTTCTCTTTGCTCAACTGTTACTTTTATGTCTGGATCACTTATTCCATGACCTATTACCTTTACCATTTGATACCTATATGATTACGATGTGCACCACTCCTGTGAAGTGCTATGCATATTAATGGCGTTATATACATAAAAACATACAATACAATATATACTTCAAACAATGCTTGTGAGCTTTTACCCGCATTTTTAAACACAAAATATTCCCAAACATATCCTAATCCCATAGAAATAAAATTTAAATGTGTTTTTACTGGTTACACACAATACAGAACACAATACAAAAATCTTCTCTCATACACAGCCAAACAACATCACAAAAATAACGAACAAATAAAAGAAAGACATTTCTCAACAATTACCAAACAATTTCACCCTGCAACTATATTAATAAAAGTTCCCTTCTCTTTCTTAATTCTCATAAATAACCTGAATTTAAAACTACTCTGATGCTCCGGAGCTTTTGAGTTAACTTTTGTATCTTTGCACATTCTTCGCGCTAGAGAAAAAGGTGGGGGCACGATCTGTGCTGCTGCTGTTCTGATTCTCTTTCTTGCAGACATTTGAGCAGAAGAAAAAAAAATACTGTATCTCCTGGTTTTAAAACACTTATCCGTCTGGCCAAAACGAATAAACCTTTTAAACTTTCACCAGTGACAGAGCTAAATATAGGCCCTCTTTTTTTCCCCGCATTCTTTTAATCCTTCTGTACTTGATGTACACCTTTTAAAACCTTTTACAAACTTAGACTTCATTGTGAGCAAATAATATTCATGTTTTTGTACGTACTTGCAAGTTCTTGGATGGTGATTTGTGCATACATAATACTTAGCATGGTTTATCTTTCACACAGGTAATCATTCAGGAAAAATTCATTAGGGTATCAAATCCATCTAGCCACTCTCCATTAAGGGCAGAACAATTTTACTTGCCGGCACCGAAACTTGAGTTTATATCAGGAAATGATTTATAACCACTTATTGCATGTGGGGAAATGGAAGGAAAAGCTGATACGTTTAAAAATGATTTCTGTGGCATCCAGTCAGCCGGGCCTGCCATGCATGACTTTAGCCACAAAAACCTCATAAAATCCAAAGATTTATACTGCCACAGACACACAGGGATTACTGAAAGTTAGAAGGTTCCACTATGAGCCCTTGCATTCGCATT
The DNA here is from genome assembly GCF_040206685.1 of Ascaphus truei. Lineage (NCBI taxonomy): Eukaryota > Metazoa > Chordata > Amphibia > Anura > Ascaphidae > Ascaphus > Ascaphus truei. Next base: position 114,807,882 of record NC_134483.1, on the reverse strand, counting down.
CTTATGAATAAGAATACCGGTGTGGTTGCCCATAGGTTCACGCTTCCTTCCATAGTAATTTATTGCAAACAAACTTTTTCATTGGGGTGGCATGTTTTTCACTGGGACTTGCATGTGTATTTTCACTTGAACTTGCATGTGTTTTTCATTGGCCAACAAAACATATTTATATTGTCTCTTCTTGTTCTCTGTATCCATTCTTTATTATTCTTGTCTGCAGACACACAACCTCTAACGGCAAATTTTAAGAACTTTGGTTTCCCATTATTCTCCTGTTACAGTAATCACATTTAATTGACCTGTACAATACTCCTGATACAATAATCAGTGCAAGCTGATTGCGTACAACTCTTTTGGCATGTTATTGTTCTGATTTTTTCACCATAACTATACCCAAGTAAACACTTGAATTAATTCAGCGGGTCCAACCCAGTCCTGATAAACCTTATACTTTTATAACATGGATACAGATAAGACCTTCTAAACAGATACAGTATCCATAAATAAACTCACTTGGTATGTTAAATGACAAGACAGAGCAAATGTACAATCAGGGACCCTTCCTGCTCAGACAACAAAAATATTTATCACAACCCAGGACAGTCTGAAAAACAATCCCTTAAGCATACAAACACTCATCTTCATTACCAAAACACCAAAACTTTTAACGGGACTGTTGCAGGGTACATGCAACTACACACGCGGGTTTCTTGACAAGGCTTATTTATTTAGCCTTGCAAAATATACAGCACACAAAACAAAAATAGCTTTTCATCAGCAACAAAAGGAAAATGGCTTTTCTTCAGCAGACAGACAAAAACAGTTTCTCTTTAGCAGACAGTGTATATGGCAGTTGCCCTTTTCTATGCAGGGGACAGACAGTTCACAATTCATCTACTTTTCTAATCAGACCTTGTATCAGGAAATCTCTCAGCAGCTTACTCCTCTCTCCTCAACCGACCGCCTCCATGTGTCTACAGCTTGGGTTTTAACACACCTTGATTAGGCAGCTGGTATCCAACTAATTGTCCTGAGTTTCCCAGCTGAAGTTAACCTAGTCAGTGCTGCACTGCAGACTAGACATAGGTTTTCCAGGCATATAACTTGTGGCTTTTGTTTACCCTGTCACAGGGACTCTCACCTTAGTCCCAATAAAACTTAACATCTATAACACTTTAAAATGGATACAGGAACAGACAAATAAACGTATTTGAAACTGCTAGGTAAACCCGTCAACCCAGATTGAGACACCCTTCAAAACACATCTCTCTACACACCACTCAAAACAATTTTTTTAAACTCAGGCTTTCCTCAAAAGGTGCCTTTTACCTTGATTCTTATGAGCACTCAGATTTGAGTGACCAAGGAGTGTTTCATTCAGGTGCTCAGCTTCCGGTATATTTGAGTCCCTATTCGGGCGCCATCTGTGAAGAGCATGAATAAATAAGAGTCATACACTGGCGACACACTTTATTCGAGCTCGGCTAGTCCCACGAATTGGGGTATACTCGGGTGTATTGAGGTTTGTGACTATTTTCTGCCCGAGTGAATTGCGTTATTTTCCAGGCAGGGATTGAAGCATTTTATTCCCGCTGGCTGCAATACTGCACAGTATATATATATATACTGCATTACAATTCATGAATTTATGCCATCTGGTAGACACGCGAAGCATTGCAGCCTATTAAATCCTAATCATTATCATTTAACAGATCAGCCGCCCATCAGCCAGGCATGAACCATGGCTGGGAAGGCAAACGCAACGGGGCATGTCTGAGGTGAGGAGCGGCGCATTCCAGGTATCTGCCAGGTACATACTGGGTATTTGCTCGAATAAAGTGTGTCGCAGCAGTAATCTGAGGATCATGGCAGAATGACAAATAAGTTTATTGCAGTGTACGGTGCACACGCAGAGGAGTGTTTCAAAATAAAACTCTCCCAACGACATGATGGCATACAGGCCTTATTTATACACAAAATACTAAGCCCACGCCCCCTATACGAGGTTGCGTGTGCATCACTACGTAAGCATATAAGGTAAACAAAATATGAATATGAACACATTGAGTTAATAACATTATTATGGGATTCATATTAGAAATGAAATGACTCAGCTAATATTCCTTATACGGGTCGGTGACTTTTACTCTACATACGGGACTTCATGGGCACCTCCCTCGGAATGCGAGACAGTGCGTTATCTGTCTCTTATTTTCATAACATTGGCACTTTTCTCTTCTCTTCAAGGTTTTTCAGTTAGCTGCGTAGCTTATTATCACTTTAAAATTGGAAGCAAAAATCTCTTTCAAAACATCCATTCTCATACCCCGTTCATTCAGACAAAACCTAAAATGGATGCTGACTTAAAATGGTTGCTTAGATCCCAGGACTGTTAGGTCAGACCCCCCCCCCCCCCCTTACGTCATATTCTCACTTTGTCAAACTGTTGCCAGTTAGAAATTAAATTAACACACACATTCCCAGCAAGCTCAAACGTCACACCTACTACAAAGGGTTTAACTAAATGATCAAGAAAATATTACTATTGAACTATTTAACTTTATACTTATTACCATATATATTTTGTCAAATTGGATGTAGCATTGGGCTTCCCTTTCTTTTGTTATATACATTTGCCACGCTCAGTAGCACTCCTTTTGACACACACACACACACACACACACACACACACACACACACACACACACACACACACACACACACACACACACACACACACACACACACACACACACACACACACACACACACACACACACACACACACACACACACACACACACAATGTGGTGGGTGTTGTGGTTTGAGCTTGGTGGGAATGTGTGTGTGTTAATTCAGATTTTAGAATATAAATCATGCGAGAACCCTATCCTCCCAGGCAGGGAATTTTTACTCTTTGTTATCTATGTTATAGAGTGAAGAGTAGAATTTCTCCTGAGCAGATGGATCGTATGCTAAGTTGCCTATAATGGTATAGACCACATTTATTTTATTCTGCCCTTGTAAATCTCTTCATTTGTTTGCTAAAATTCTATCGGCTTTATTGCCTTACTCATAATATCTTTGCTTAGTCCCCCAAATTTTTTTTTACACTTTTGAGTAAGCTGTTACATAAAAATCCCTCCTAATTCCATGAGTTTTGCTTTTAGGAGATCAGTAGGTTGCCTTTTAACATTTTGCTTCTACATTTTGTAATTTATTTGACAGCATAATCAATTCCACTCATCTACTCTTCCCCTGGGCAGCTGCCATACTAATAAATTATCCTCTAATTACCACCTTATGGGATGCCCATATACTGTAGTTGCTATGGAGGCTTCCTATGCGTCATTCAGATCAAAATAGTTAGATACACTGTAAGTGTTATTCAATTTTCAAGTTAAAAACTGGTTGTTAAGCAAAAAAATAATTACATTTCCAAGTCCTATGCTCTATGATGGGCAAGGAGGGTCACACTTGTTTTATGGGTCAATGAAACGGCATGTAAGGCATAATCTGTGACCACACTTAAAACAGCGTTCTGTTTTTTTTTTTATAAAAACCATGACACCATATTTAGAGTTTGTTTCTTCTTCCTATGTACATTTAGAGCAAATTAATTTTTAAGATTTTAACTTTTTCTATAAATCACTTTTAGGGCTTCTAGAATAATGTCCTTCAGGGCTGAATCATTTAAAAGAATCTATCAATGTCTGCGTATCATTTTGTTGATGAATAGAGCAGCTTTATTTGATTGATTATTAAACAACAAGATTTTATTAAAATAATCATCTATTTTCTTTCTTTCAGTTTTTCTTTGTGTAATTCAAATGGGTCTCCCTATCTAGTTTCTCTGCTCTCTTCCATGATTCTTGAATGATATCTTTCTTATAGAGTTTGTCTCAAAATCATTTGGCCAAAATTCATGCATTCTCATTAAAATCACTTTCTCTTGTACAATGTGTCCTCACTCTCTGAAATAGGCCATGGGGATATTCTCTAACCACTTTGGATGGTGTCTGCTTGTAGCTTCCAAGTAGCTATTACAGTCAACCTCTTGCTTGTATAGTTTGGAGTATATTTTTCTATCTTTCAGCTGGCACAGCTCTACATCTAAAAATTCAATCCAGTGGGGATACTATCTGCAGGCCATACCGAGCTTGATGTTCTTTTTAGCAGGGAGTGTGCATGTGCATTCATTTTATATTTATTCTTATCTACTTGGAATAAATTGTCTACACTATGAGAGTTGTCTTTGTGTACTCTTCTATTTTTTAGTGGAGAGAGGGAGATGGATAACTGAACATTTTAGTCAGTAGACCAATTTAACGCCTGGCCTTCTTTCTAGTGCTGGACCTTTCTGCCCCATTTCTCCGCTGGCTTGTTGCAAAGCTCTCTGTGAGTTGGTAAGGACAGAAGACTCAATGCTTGTAAAGGGCCTGGTGTAATCATTTCTGTAGGAGTGGTGACATATGAAATGGTAGCAGATGCATTTTATTGTGGCTTAAACATTTCAATGGCCTTTTTAATTAAAAAACATAATAACTTAGTTAGCATGTTGGGTTTGGTTACCCTGTTGAACATTGCTAGCAATCACAGCATTTTGATGCATTAACAGCGTATTCAACTCTTGATTGGATTTTATGTGCTTTTTCATCAAATCTATTTTTTTTCTTAACCCCGATCATTGTGTGTCTTCAACTGCCAACCCAGATAACATATCTTCATAAATTGTGCTTAGTTTCTTCATCATAGGTCTGCAGGGCTGAATTTTAGCACAATTTAATCGCCTTCTGTCTTCTGAAAATCTGTTGGTAGGAGATGCGGCTCCTTTCTCTAACTGAGGCTTTCTTTATGCCACAGTTTGGTGCCGTTGTGATGGCCCTTCCTGAGGCTTACTTGTTTCCTTTGGCATAGTACCTATTTGTGACTTCTTTGAATGCACTGTCTCCAAGCTTAGCATGATCGTGTACTCTCTTTGGTGGACTTCAGAGGTTTCTTCTTAACCAGAAGATACAGGTACTGGACATTGTAATAGAGAGGGGGGAAGAACAAGCGCAAAAAAAAATTGTGAGCTAGAAAGGATACGTTATAGTTCAAATAAATAAGGATTCCGTTGATGGGTGCTGCACCGGATAACAAGTGGGTTCGTTCTGGGCCACTTGAGTAGTTGCAGAGGGAGGTTCCAAGTGTGCAAAATCTCATCAGAATTGGAAATATATAGAGAGAAGGAGAAACACACAATAGTGTAATACTGTATATAGCAGAATGGATGAACAAAGGCAGTGCACTGCCAGCAAAAATGGAGGAGGCTAATGGTAGCAAAAAGAACTTGTTTAATGGATAAAGGGATCAAACATGACCCCTGGAGCACCCAGAGAACGCACACCTATGCGTTTCGGGCCGTGCGCCCTTTATCATTTTTGCTGGCAGTGCACTGCCTTTGTTCATCCATTCTACTTTCCCGGTTTGGTGGATTGCACGTTGTTCAGGATACCTGATGGGACTTCTCCTCTGGAATTTATAGTGAATGTTTTCTTACATACTATGCCTAGGTATTATGGTTGGGACAATCTCTGTACTGTTCATTGGGCTGGTTAGCAGTAGAAGTCCCTTGCTCTATTAGGGTATGTTTTCATTGCTCACCATCATATTGGAGTGTTCCCTACGGAAGAATCATTACAAAATTATTGGGACTCACATGCTTTGATGCACCGGTTACCCACATTTTGTACTGTACAGTATATAGCAACTTGAGCAGAAAAAGTATTGCACTCACATTTAATGAAATCAAGCGGGCATTTCGGTTACTAAGTTTAACCACACTGGTGTTGTAGACTCTCCGTTATCAGGACACCTCTGATGATGTGTACCGTCTCCAGTAGCAGGGCTCACAGTGTCATACAGGCTCACCGATAGCAGGATATTCTCAGTGGAACAAATGAGACACAAATAGTCTAATACTATATATACAGTATGAGTAATAGTAGAATATTAAGGCAAATGTGCACTCACATCTTATGTGAAAATAAAAGGCTTTTAGTTGTTAAAGTAACCAACTTCAGAGGGTGGTTCTGGAATCACAGGTTATTTCCAGTATGAAAAAGGAAAAGGACGCAGGAAAAAAGGAAAATAAATCTTTATATAGTAAAAACAAAAAACAGAAATGCACCCAGATAGCCAATAAAAGCTACACTAAAACAACTGAAACCCAACTCTCAATAAACCCCAGTGATGGCCATACACCAGGGAATATCACATAGAGGAGGTACAGCGCTCCAGACAGCTCCTAAGGGTCTAGTGCAGTCTGTGCAAATAAGATAAATAATGTCCCAATGCGTTTCGTCTAATCAGACTTCTTCCAGGGGGTTTCTAAAAGTCCTGCTGTCCTTTCCCTATAAGTTCATCTGGCTTCCATTGGTTGCGCACTGCGTTCCATTAGCTAGTGCGTTCCATGCTACGGCGCGACGTCACGTGTATGACGTCATCTCATATACATGCTGTAGATAGTATATGAACTGCCTGCGTTCCACACGCGGCCAATGAGGGGATGAGGTGAGTGACAAAGGTAAGGATAACAACCTTACACATATTGCCTATCATATACTTTACCTAATACTAACAATATATAGTTTGTACAACTTGGCCATGTCACCAGGATGGACCTATATTTTTTAATATCTCTGTTATGTGATTATGTGTAAGGTTTAAATATAGTATTATATCTGCGCTCAGGACTTTGCTGACTACACTGGCGGCACACTTTATTAAAGTGCGGCCAGTTCCACAAGCCGGGAGATTTCCCGGCTTGCTAGTGGCATCCCCTCAGCGTGCCGCGCGTCACCGATGCGCGGTCACGCGTCATCGGGTGCCTGCGCCCCCTGCACGCGCGTCCAGGGCTCCCCGAGGGAGCCCTGGTGTCCCGCGATGTGGGGGACGGCGGCAGGGGGTTCCGGGGGACCCGGCGGACCCGGCAGCGGGAGGAAGAAAGCCCCGATCGGAGGGCGCTCCTCCGCTGCTTTGGCGCGCGCCCGGCACCCTCCGGCGCGCGCCAGGTAACTGCTGCGGCCGAGAACGGGCAAATGCTCGAATAAACTCGGCCGCAGCAGTATTTTAAGGAAAAGGTGGAATCCATACTGCAGAACATCCCCTCTGTTTCTTCCTCCCATCCTACACCTCTTCCTAACTCTCCTCCTGCCTTCCTTGACTCTTTTTCCACTGTCTCAGAGGAGGATGTGTCGCTGTTGATCGCCTCTTCTCCCTCTACCACTTGCCCTCTTGACACCATTCCCTCCCATCTCCTAAAATCTCTTGCTCCTACTATAATCCCTACGCTCACACACATTTTTAACTCCTCCCTCTGCTCTGGAACCTTTCCATCCTCCTTCAAACATGCAACAGTCATACCATTACTCAAAAATAGCAAGCTTGACCCTACCTGTCTTTCTAACTATCGACCTGTTTCCCTCCTGCCTTTTGCCTCTAAACTCCTTGAACGTCTTGTATTCTCTCGCTTGCTCCATTTTCTCAACACCTATTCTCTCCTAGACCCTCTACAATCTGGCTTCCGCACTGCTCACTCCACGGAAACAGCCCTCACTAAAATAACTGACGACCTCCATGCTGCCAAAGACAGAGGTCATTACACTCTGCTCATATTACTCGACCTCTCTGCAGCATTTGACACCGTGGACCACCCTCTTCTCCTTCATATTCTCCATACTCTTGGTATTCGGAACTAAGCTCTATCCTGGATCTCATCCTACCTCTCCCATCGTACTTTCAGTGTCTCTTCTGCTAACACCTCCTCCTCCTCTATTGATCTCTCTGTGGGGGTACCCCAGGGCTCTGTCCTGGGACCTCTTCTCTTTTCTCTGTACACACTCTCTCTACATGACCTAATAACATCTTTTGGGTTTAATTATCACCTCTATGCTGACGACACACAAATATACTTTTCAACACTCGACCTTACACCTGCTGTACAAACCAAAGTTTCTGAATGTCTCTCTGCTATATCATCCTGGATGGCCCTCCGCCGCCTTAAACTCAACATGGCTAAAACAGAGCTCCTCATACTTCCTCCCAAACCTGGCCCTACTACCTCCTTCCACATTACTGTTGGAACTACGATCATTCACCAAGTAGCCCAAGCACGCTGCTTAGGGGTCACACTCAACTCCTCTCTCACATTCGCCCCTCACATTCAAAACATTTCTAAAACTTGTCGCTTTTTCCTCCGCAATATAACAAAGATACGCCCTTTCCTCTGTTGCTCGATTGATAAAACTCTGACTCAGGCCCTCATTCCCTCCCGTCTTGATTACTGTAACCTCCTGCTGTCCGGCCTTCCTGCCTCTCACCAGTCTCCCCTACAATCTATCCTAAATGCTGCTGCCAGAATCACTCTACTCTTTCCTAGATCGGTCTCAGCATCTCCCCTCATGAAATCCCTCTCCTGGCTTCTGATCAAATCCCGCATCTCTCACTTCATTCTTCTCCTCACTTTTAAAGCTTTACACTCTTCTGCCCTTCCTTACATCTCAGCCCTAATTTCTTGCTATGCATCATCCCGACTCTTGCGTTCTGCTCAAGGATGTCTTCTTTCTACCCTCTTAGTATCTAAAGCTCTCTCCCGCCTTAAACATTTTTCACTGACTGCCCCACACCTCTGGAATGCCCTTCCCCTCAGTACCCGACTAGCACCCTCTCTATCCACCTTTAAGACCCACCTTACGACACACTTGCTTAAAGAAGCATATGAATAGCACTGTGAATATTCTGAACACATGATACATAAAGCTTGGCCCCCTGCAGACGCACTTACCAGAACTCCCTCCTAATGTCTCTGTACGTTCTCCCTACCTACCAATTAGACTGTAAGCTCCTCGGGGCAGGGACTCCTCTTCCTTAATGTTACGTTTATGTCTAAAGCACTTATTCCCATGACCTATTATTTATATTATCTGTTATTTATTTGATTACCACATGTATTACTACTGTGAAGCGCTATGTACATTAATGGCGCTATATAAATAAAGACATACAATTTAGTATTTCAGCATATAAATGGGTATACAACATGCAATCAAACATAATACAGTATAACAACACGTTAAAATAATCTTTAGTTGGAATGCATACTCTACGTGTATTCTACTGTACAGTAAGTAGTACAATAATTTACTTATTTTTCCAGCTGGTTATAAACAGGAACAGCGAAAGGAAGAGAATCAGGGCTCCACGGATTTGCTCAACAAACTAATTTATTGCCAATAGACTTAACGTTTCGGCCACACAGGCCTTTCTCAAAGCAGAAATGCCATTTCTGCTTTTGAGAAAGGCCTGTGTGGCCGAAACGTTAAGTCTATTGGCAATAAATTAGTTTGCTGAGCAAATCCGTGGAGCCCTGATTCTCTTCCTTTCGCTATACCCTGGATTGATACAGGGAATCCTGAACCAGGAGCACAGGTAGTTGTATCCTATTTTGATTTTTATGTAAGTGTGCAGTAATTTATTTTCCCTATTCTATAAACAGGAACAGCCAGATAGCACAATCCCAAGAAGACAGGGAGATCCAGCAAAACTTTATTTGGGGATTAGGCAAACAAAAGGACACTTCCAACTCCAATGTGAAACCTGACTTCTCCTCCAGCCCTATACAGTCCTCCTGTCAAGAAGAGGGCACTAACCTGAATGCAAAAATATTCCTAACCTCTGCAGAAGATCGTTCATAATTTTTCATGCTGATCTCATCCACCACCCATATCGACTCACTGGGAAAAGACAAAATTATAAAGAGGAAAAAATAATACAGAGGCATACTGTACACTATCTCTATATACTCTATGAAAAACGCATGAAAGGAACAACTGTATAAAGTTGTGTACTGTACTTACTCGGTTCTGACCCTGCAGACCACCAAATCGTTGTCTTGCCTGGACCATGATATCTAATGAAGTGTAGTGTCACTTGGATGCCTCTTTGCTGCAGCCACCATTGGATTCTCATGGTTGTGAATCAATTCTTACACGTGCATTATTTTAATGCTGGTTTCTTTGTTATTTTTTTTGCTATTCAGAATGTACTATTCTAGTACCAAAATGTACTATTAATTGTGTGATGTAGCGTTGTAATGCAGGTTTTATACCATTGTACGTGTGCTGTAGCAGTAAAGGTAGAATCTTACTTTTGACACCTTGTCAAAATAGATACTGAATCAGCAACTCAGCCATACCCAACATTAACACCTTGTGTGAATGTTGTCCTAGTCATTGATAAGTGACCAAATTTTGACACCTTAACAGAATAGTCATCAGCTGTACTGTATTTATAAAGGGACACAGAAATTGGATTGTCATATAAACAGATAGAAAAGGCTGATCTAGAACTTCTCTTCTTTTGCTTCAACGATGGATCATTCCAGCTTATATGGACACAAAAACCTACTTAGTGCTGTACCAGTTATAGCACTAAGGACCCTAAGAAGGCTTAGGATCCTTGCTGATAATACCAGACAACCAGTGCCAAAAAAACCCACTTGTGCAAAGAATTAAGTTGAAAAGAAAATGTGGTTGAAACATCCAAAATTCCAAAGGGCAAAACTCTAGAGAAGAAGAAGAAGTTTGAAACAGCGGAACCTGGTTTAATTCACAGTGTCGGCTCCTTGTAACCTTGGGCAAGTCACTTTATCACTCTGTGCCTCAGGCACTTAAAAAAAACATAGATTGTAAGCTCCACATGGCAGGGACCTGTGTCTGCACAATGTCTCTGTAAAGCGCTGAGTAAAAATTTGCAGCGCTATACTAGAACATGCTAAAAAAAAAAAGAAGAAGAAGCATTGAACCTTCCAGGAAAGCTGGTTCTGCACCAGGTACCCTAAGCCCCATCATACCCAGCTCACCCCACCTCAGACCCATCGCATGTGACTCCAGACCCAGCTCACCCCACCTCGGGCCCATCGCACCCCAATCAGGACCGAGCTCCCCCCACCTCGGACTGAAGAAATGCTGCACAATTATTTCTTTTTTTAAATGTTGGGAAAATGTTAAAAAGATAAAAGCAAAGCACTAATATTTATTCTTGTAACTATACTTGCATTTCACTAAACATATTAGGTTTAAAAAGGCATAGTTTTTCATGCAGTGCTCGTTTCAAGTTACATCCATTCTTTAAAAATGAATAATACTTCACCATTAGTTCAACTGCCTTTTATTCATCAGTTTTCTCAAAGGGCAGTGAAAGGTCACTTCACCTTGCTTCATTATCCCCAAATCAATGTTCTTAGCTGTCTTATTCTGTCATTTTGTTTATATGGAAGACGATTTGTGATTTATTATTAATTATTTTATTATTTATGCCTTATAACCAACCAAGTTATGTATTCAGTTCTCAAATTGTAATGTCTCCTATTATCTACTTTTTCAGCCCTAATACTTTATACTTAAATAACTGTAGGCCTTTCATCCAATTGTTTAATGCTTAAGATGCCTTTTACAGCACAAGAATCTGAACTCTAGGATTTTCTATAATGTTCAGAAAACATCATATGAATTTTGTTAATTGCCATGGGGAGATTGTGTTCTCCACTCCATTTCCTTTCATGTCACAAACACATGATCTTGTCTACAAACACATGATCCCAATATTAGAAGTCCTGTGCAACTGGTCATCCAGCAGTGAAAGATTAAGAATATCCACAGTCGATATTACTTTGCAGGGTTTTGTATCTGTTATACCCTAATTATACAAGTACAGGCATACCCCGCATTAACGTACGCAATGGGTCCAGAGCATGTATGTAAAGCGAAAATGTACTTAAAGTGAAGCACTACCTTTAATCCCACTTATCGATGCTTGTACTGTACTGCAATCGTCATAAACGTGCATAACTGATGTAAATAAGGCATTTGTAACAGGCTCTATAGTCTCCCGCTTGCGCACAGCTTCGGTGCAGGTAGGGAGCCGGTATTGCTATCCAGGACGTGCTGACAGGCTTCATGTGCGAGCTGCTGTTTGCCTATTGGGCGATATGTCCTTACTCGCGAGTGTTCTTAAAGTGAGTGTCCTTAAACCGGGGTATGCCAGTATGTCACTTGTTAGTCAGGGCTGTACTCAAACTCTGAAAATGCAGCTGCAGCTTCACATAAGCATGTCGATCCTCTTTCACCTAAAAATGTTAAGACGGGTAAGACATTATTGAAACCAGAAAAAAAAGACGGTAAAAATACTGGAAAACTATTTTCCATTTTCATTATTGAAAATGCCAGGTGTATATTGAATTGTAATATGTACCTGTTATAATTGATAATGAAAGCCTCATTGCTAACCCTTTAGAAAGCATAGTGATGATGGCTCTTTAATTTGAATAAAAATCAGAATCTGTTTGCAAATTTGTATTGATAGAAAAAGAAATCTGCCTTTTTGAGACAGATTGATGGAGGAAAAAATGTGCAAATTTGCAGCAGATTCGAATTTCTGCAAAACTTTTGCCAATTTCTAGTCACGAAGGGTTGTATCGTGCATGCCTATATGTCTACTGTGGTAACTAAGGGGTTAATAATCTTGATACCAACTCATCCTTACTGTCTACTCATTGCATGTTTTAAAGACTAGTAGGCTGCGTCCCCGCTGGAGCTGAGCGTGCTGAGCGCGCTGTGCTTGCCGCTTTTACTTACATATGTCTGTATGTGGAAGTCCCCACTCACGTGGTGCACGGGCACGCTGACCCAAGCTTGGCGCTAGAGAAAACAAAAAAATTGACATTCAAGCGCGCTCAACTTGCCCACAACGCCCCCCATGCGCGCCCTTGCAAAATAGGCAGGACACCCAGCGCTCATGCTTAGAGAGTTGGTGAAGTCACAGCTCTCGAGCATGAGCGCGATCAGCGCCAGCAAAGCCGCAGCCTAAGGCATTGCCATGCATTGCCTAGGAAAGCCTAATTTGCACTATAGGGGTTAATGAAAAAAAGATCAACTTACCCCAACCACATTGAGTACACATTGCTCTAAGGTCTTCAGATTAAATCACCTCCTTGATATGATTCAAATGCTAACATAATACATTGAATTTTTTTTCCATTTCATAAAGTCAAGTGAACATGAACTTCTGCAAATTCTTATTAAGATGTCAGCCTTAAACAATCTATTTGGAGATAAGGAAAAAGCAGAAAAAAGCAGAAAAAAGCAGAAAAAGTAGAGGTTTTAAACAAATTCTTTGCCTCTGTGTTTATCAGGGAAGAATCAATGTCAATTGTAGAGCCACAGGAGGAAGCCACAACCTCTATATTAATTAACAATTGGTTAACTGAGGAAGAAGTTCATAGTTCTCCAGCACACATAGCCTTCATTTTGGATAGTATTAGGTTTTCACTCACACACAACTATTTCTTCTTTGACCAGCAGTACTATCTCCAAACACGTGGGACAGCTATGGGGACTTCGTTTGCCCCCTCCTACGCCAACCTGTTCATGGGTTGGTGGGAGATGTCCCACGTGTTTGGAGATTCCAACCCTTTCAGGCATCATGTGGTGTTTTACAAGCGCTACATTGATGACCTGATCTTGATCTGGAGTGGTGTGGAGGAGGAACTTTTGAGGTTTTTTGAACACCTGGCAGACAACACACTCAATCTGAAATTCACTCACACATATAATAAAAACCAAATACAATTTTTGGATCTGAATCTATATGTAGACATTGAGTACAAAATTCAATTAGATATTTACAGAAAAGAGAATGCCAGGAATTCATTGCTTCATGCCAAAAGTTGTCACGCACGCCCTCTGGTCAGAGGCATTCCAAAGGGGCAGTTCCTGCGTCTACGCCGGAACTGCTCCACGTTGGAGGCCTTCGTCCACAGGGCAGACGAGATAAGAGAGAGATTCCTGTCGAGGGGGTATGATAGTACAGATCTGGATCTAGCGTATCAGAATGCATTGAACATAGATAGAGATACGCTTATAAACATGTCAGCTAGTTGTGCAAAGAAAGGTACACAGGTCGAGAACACGGAAGCGCCATTCTTTATTACTAACTATAGCGAGCAGACTATCAAAGCAATAATACGTAAACATTGGGCCACATTATCTTTAGATCCTTTACTTAACAAAATGGTCTGTGTGGGCCCCAAAATAGTGTTTCGCAGAGCAGCCACATTAGGGAACTTTTTATCACCAAGTATGTTGAAAACAACAAATAATAATAAAACCAAACTGTCCTTTTTTCCGAAACGAATCGGATCATTTAAATGTGGACACTGTAAGATTTGTACACATATGATGAAAACTACGCATTTTTCTAACAACGACGAAACACGCAGATTCCATATAAGAATGTTTATGTCATGTCAGACGAACTTTGTTATATACATGTTACAGTGCGGATGTAAAAAACAATATGTGGGGCTAACAAGTAGAGCCCTAAAAATCCGCATTTTGGAACACTTAAGGCTAATTAAAAACAAAGACATGACACATCCGGTACCAATACACTTTAACAATTGTCCGTTGGGTTCTGTAGAACATTTCCAATGTTGCGCAATAGAACATATAGCCATACCCCCTCGGGGAGGTGATAGAACTAAGATTTTACATCAACGAGAGGCGCATTGGATACACACATTAAACACGCTACAGCCCAACGGACTTAATGTGGATTGGGATCTGCGATGTTTTCTATAGACCATTCAGATTAGAATACTTTGGGGAATGTTAACAAATATTTGTTCTCTCAACAATAGATTGTTCAGTGTGTTAAATTTGACATTGGATTTATCTTCCGTTCAGTTTCTTTTCCTATCCCCTCCTCTCCCTCCCCCCCCTTCTTTCCCTCTCCTCCCCCCTCCCCCCTCTCTTTCCTTCTCGTTCTTCCCCCCTCTCTCTCCCCCCTCCCCCCCCCTCCCTGCTTTTTCTTTCTTCTTCCCTTTCCCCTTCCTAGCTTCTTTGGTCCGCATTTCCTTGCCAAACAGCACCATTCATTATAATAATATGTCTTTTTCTGTATTAATGATAGAGAAATCCATTTATGTATACGTATATTAATATGGATTTGAAGCTGTTATGGCTTATGCAATAGGAATTCAGGGACCCACCAATCTGATGCAGTGTTGTAACCAGCATTTTAAATGTATTCATACACTTTCAATATGTAGTCAAATAGTCTAATCTATGCATATGTATATGTTTATCACTAATCCTGTGCTATCAATATGGATACAACAGTGTTATGGCATAGATATTTCTTTAATAGGCTATGAGTATTGAAGGGGTTAATTTTTTATGCCGCTTTCGCGGGCTTTTTAGGGTATTTAAACAGGCTGCTACCGCTTCTCCCCACTCCGAGACGAAGCCCTCTGTGTAAGGGTGAAACGCGTTGAGGGGGAGACGTTGGTGCAGCCCTTGTGTGTGCTTAATAAAGTGTTTTGAGGAGACATCCGGGAGCTTCATTTCAGACATGCGCAGTTGCGCCAAACTTCTTCCACTTCACTGCGTCCCCGCTGGGGCTGAGCGTGCTGAGCGCGCTGAGCGCGCTGTGCTTGCCACTTTTACTTACATATGTCTGTATGTGGAAGTCCCCACTCACGTGGTGCACGGGCACGCTCACCCAAGCTTGGCGCTAGAGAAAACAAAAAAATTGACATTCAAGCGTGCTCAACTTGCCCACAACGCCCCCCATGCGCGCCCTTGCAAAATAGGCAGGACACTCAGCGCTCATGATCAGCGCCAGCGAAGCCGCAGCCTAAGGCATTGCCATGCATTGCCTAGGAAAGCCTAATTTGCACTATAGGGGTTAATGAAAAAAAGATCAACTTACCCCAACCACATTGAGTACACATTGCTCTAAGGTCTTCAGATTAAATCACCTCCTTGATATGATTCAAATGCTAACATAATACATTGACTTTTTTTCCATTTCATAAAGTCAAGTGAACATGAACTTCTGCAAATTCTTATTAAGATGTCAGCCTTAAACAATCTATTTGGAGATAAGAAAAAAGCAGAAAAAAGCAGAAAAAAGCAGAAAAAGTAGAGGTTTTAAACAAATTCTTTGCCTCTGTGTTTATCAGGGAAGAATCAATGTCAATTGTAGAGCCACAGGAGGAAGCCACAACCTCTATATTAATTAACGATTGGTTAACTGAGGAAGAAGTTCATAGGCGGCTTGAAAAAATTAAAGTAAACAAGGCACCTGGCCCCGATGGCATACATCCAAGAGTTCTCAAGGAGTTAAGTTCAGTAAAAGCCAAACCATTATATTTAATATTCAGGGATTCCATTTCCACAGGCTCAGTACCACAAGATTGGCGTAAAGCAGATGTGGTGCCTATATTTTAAAAGGGAGCTAGATCACAACCGGGGAATTACAGACCTATAAACCTGTCTCCAAGTGAAGAAACTACTTGAAGGTTTAATACGGGATAATATTCAGGAATACCTAATGGAAAACAAAATTAGTAGTAATAGTCAGCATGGATTTATGAAGGATACCTGTAGATCATGCCAAACTAACCTTATTTGTTTCTTTGAGGAGGTAAGTAGGAATTTAGACCAGGGTAATGCAGTTGATGTGGTCTACTTAGATTTTGCAAAGGCTTTTGATATGGTTCCACATGAGGTTGATGTACAAAATAAAGCAAATTGGACTCAGTAAAAATATACAGTATGCACCTGGATTGAAAACTGGTTGAAGGATAGACAACAGAGGGTTGTCATAAATTGAACTTTTTCAGGCTGGGCTAAGGTCGTGAGTGGAATACCTCAGGGATCGGTACTGGGACCCCTGGTTTTTAACTTGTTTATTAATGACCTTGAGGTTGGCATCAAGAGCAAAGTCTCCGTCTTTGCTGATGATACTTAATTGTGTAAGGTAGTAGAATCAGAGCAGGACATAATTTTTCTCCAGGAGGACTTGGAGAGACTGGAAAATTGGGCAGGTAAATGGCGAGGTTTAATACAGATAAATGTAAGGTTATGCATTTGGGAAGCAAGAATAAACAGGTGACTTACAAATGAAATGGGGGTAAATTGGGAGAATCCTTGATGGAGAAGGATTTAGGAATGCTTGTACACAGCAGGCTTGGCAACATTGCCCAAAGTCATGCAGTAGCTGCAAAGGCAAACAAAAGCTTATCTTGCATTAAACGGGCAATGGATGGAAGGGAAGTAAACATCATTATGCCCCTTTACAAACCATTAGTAAGACCAATATGGAGTACATTTAGTGGCACCACTCCTTAGAAAAGTCATTATGGAACAAGGGAGAGTGTAGAGAAGAGCCACCAAATGAATAAAGAGGTTAGACAATCTAACTTATGAGGAGAGGTTAGCTAAATTAGATTTATTTTCATTAGAAAAGAGGCGTCTAAGAGGGATATGATAACTATATACAAATATATTTGTGGACAGTACAGGGAGCCTTCAAAAGAACTATTCATCCCAAGGGCAGTACAAAGGACTCGGGGGCATCCCTTAAGTTTGGAGGAATGGAGATTTCACTAGCAACAAAGGAAAGGGTTCTTTACAGTAAAGGCAGTTAAAATGTGGAATTCAATACACATGGAGACTGTGATGGCAGATACAACAGATTTGTTCAAAAAAAGGTTGGACATCTTTTTAGAAAGGAAAGGTATATAGGGATATACCAAATAAGTAAACATGGGAAGAATGTGATCCAGGGAATAATCGGATTGCCATTTCTTGGAGTCAGGAAGGAATTTATTTTTCAACTTATGAGTTTCCTTTGGATGATACGACACTGGGGTTTTTTGTTTGCCTTCCTCTGGATCAATACGGAAGTATAGATATAGGATAAAGTATCTGTTGTCTACATTTTAGCATAGGTTGAACTTGATGGACGTATGTCTTTTTTCAACCTCAAGTACTATGTAACTATGTAACTATATGCAATGATGTTCACTACACTCAAGCTACCAGAACATCTAAGCATATTATTTGTATAGAACTACTTCAGCAGTAGAGAAGAACTGGAAAGAAGGACAACAAATCTAACTGTTAAAATAAAAATATGATCATGATTTTTGAATGGACAACAATGTAAAAAAAATATTTTAACAATGTGTTTTGTAAAACTAGGATTCACTAAGCTTTTTTTTACCTAAACCCAAACTTTTTAAAATGTTGTAGGACATTCACACAGGCTCCGTCCACAGTCACACCCTTATTAAATGACCATAGATGGAAAATACTATACCTCAGAGAAATTGTGATAATTTTTGGGGGGAAAACTACATCCAAGATTAAAATAGGGGACCTCCCCATTTCAACTTCTGTTGAGAATATCTGTCAGGACCTGCACCATTCCAATATTAGATATACAACACACAGTTGCTGCGATGAATAGAGATTTGTAAGAAACAGAAAAATAACCAAACACTAATGAATTCAGAGATTTCCCTTTCCAATTTCTAAAAGCTGATGTTCCCCCTTTTTGGGGCTTATTCTATATGATCTCAAGTGGCAGATTGGGCCATTTTCAGACAACATTCGCCATTGACTTCATTGGGTAATTTTGAATGAAAACGGCCCGATTGGCTGTTTAGGATCATATTGAAAAAGCCCCTTTACCTCAAACTAATGCACCTCTCAAAAATGCCTCGATATTTAGGATCCCCCCCAATGAAAAAATGATGAGAAACCCCTTCCAGAGAGAGATTAAAAAGCCCCAAATATGTGAACAATTATTGGTTACTATTTATAGTATGCAATATACCCACGTGCCCTAGGGAGAAGATGAGGGGAGGGATTTGCCTACTGAATATATAGCGTGTAAAATATAATAAAGTGTTAGTTAAAATAAATGGATAAACGCAGAACAATACCATATAAATAAAATTAAAAAAACTGACTTGATGCATGTGAAGCAGGGTGCCCCCTTACCTGCCTTACGTTGCGGGGACCGTGCCGAGGAGCTGCGGGAGAGAGCGCTTCACCGGGGGGCTCCCGGTGGCCTTTGCAGCTCGGCACCGCTATGTTTAATGCGTTTGTGCATACGCGGGAGCTCGCGCTTGAGCAGTATAACCCCAGGAGTTGTGGCGGCTATATTGAGGTTGGCACAAGTGTTTGCGCATGCGCAGGAGTTCGCGTGTCAGCGGCGGCCATTACAGATAGAGCCTGCGCAGACAAGAGCAGCGGTGGCCATTACAAGCTCATGCATGCTCAGTGCAGATCGCGCATGCGGCCCCAACTACAACTCCCAGCAGCCACTGGGGCTGCTAACCACTTGATGCCAGGGAGCCAATGGAAGATGTCGACCTACCATACTTACTGAGGGTTATCCTGAGATTCATTGCATCCATCCATTACAATTCACATTCTTCTCCATTATCGGCGGTTCTCTCCAACGCCTGTTTGTTTTATTGAAAATGTGAGTGTAACTACTCTTGTTATTTTTCATCTGCATTACAATTGGTCAAATAGTATGCACTATTTGGCATTTTTTCTTTTCATGTCGGCCTACCATACTTACTGAGGGGTATCCTGAGATTTATTGCATCCATCCATCACAAGGGCTCCAGTCAGAGAGAAAAGAATCTCTGACATATCTATAACTTCAAGACGTTTTGTGAGTGCAACCACTTAGAGCTAACAGATTGATATATCACCAGTATCAACCATCTGCACTATATTTGCTTTTATCTTATATTTTCATATATCACTGGACACACCAGCGCTCCTCCCCCCCTAGAAGAAAAGAATAGCCAATGGAAGTGCCAGATTCTCCAGCTGGAGAAGGATACATTTGGCGTGCAGAGGAAGGAAGGTCAGTAGGAGCTAGGACACAGACAGGAGAGGGTGTAGGTGAAGGGAGGCAAGTAGCCTCTACACTAGGCCAGAAACCCCCCTAGGCCCCAGCGAGGCCCCTACTCATACCAGATTGTGGCTGCTGTAGGGAAGGCCCCTTCAGTTAGGGACCCTGTGTGATAAGTTCAGGGACACAGCTGCAGTGCTGCGCGCCCCTGACACGTGTTGTCTGGGACAGACCTACCACTCAAGATAGAGACTATCTGTATGGTGGGATCATCCAGAGGGATACCAGCCTATTTGGAGGAGGACGCCATCGCTGATGCTTCGGCGCTGGACGCAGATGGATCCTCGTTCTGTTGTTCTGCTGTACCCGGGTGCAGGAGCGCCGGGCAGGTATCAGACACCAAGTGCACCAACTATACACCTCATGTAGTGGGCAGCACTGTCTCACACTTGGGAAGTGTGTTACACATGGATATAAATATCTAACACCTACAATATTCCATAGTAGGAGTAGATTGATTCTCGGAATAGCTGCAACCACATGTGCAATAGGATATATCTTGTGAGCCAGGGAGACTAGAGACCATCTAAAGTAGTCTGATAAGCTGGCAAGAGAAGAAAGGAAAATGGCACCTTCTCCTATTCTACCCTCTATATAGTTTTTGTGGCACAGTATCCAAATAAGAAGCTAATGCTGCCTTTTTATGCCAATAGTTAATCAAATTGAGAGATGCTTCGATAAGGTTTAAACAGTACACCAAGGTTGTCAGTGATGAGTCCTATTACTTTCTGCCTGTATTAATTTGGGACCTGGTATCCAGGAAAGGGTCCTGGTATTGTTAATACAGTGACAAATAGGAGTCAGATGGAGAAGCTATAGTAATGTATGCACTCAATTAGTGAGAGGCTAGGATAGAATCAGTGTGATCACTGTCCCATATTCCTGATTAGCTATGATTCTTGCAAAGTGCCCAGGTGCACAAGCTCATGCGGTTTATTCAGCAAGAATTTTAAATGAAAGAGCCTAGGACCAGGTATAGTCTGTGTATAGATCGTTTGGAAAAAGCTATAAGCCTTGGTTGTACCTCTGACCCTAAATAGATTCATCCCGATTCTCCTACACATGTGAGAGACGGTGACATCATACTTCTGAGACCGATGCAAATAAGACACACGCCAGTTGTACAAAGAGATGGACAAAGCGCACTGGGGTAAAAAAAGGATATATTGTAAATTGTAGAAGTAAAATCAAAGTAATTCCACTTACAGCGTACAAATACTTCCAACAAATTGTGTCAAGCTGGACCGCTTAGGAGTTCGACTATCCTGAAGTGTAGCACAAAGTCTCCCTCTCTGCAGGGTGAGTTAGCAGCCGTTGGCAACTCCAAAAGACTCACAGGTGGACACTCCGTAGTAAATGACTGATTTGGTTGTAGACTCTATGCCACCTAATGAAGCTCTGTATTGAGTGAAACTAGTAGTGGGTTTGGAGTTGCCTATATTCCTGTAAGAAGTCGACCTAGGTGTTATTTACACCATTATTGGCCGTGCATGAGAATTTTCTAACTCTTACCTTGCACTAGTAATCCGGAGGTCTGCACACATCACTGTGTCTACAGCGCAGACCCGGAAGCGGGAGGAAGAGAGACGACGAGACGCGGAACAACTGCTGCTCCAAGCGCGCGGGAGCATTCGTCTCAACGGCTGCTAACTCACCCTGCAGAGAGGAAGACTTTGTGCTACACTTCAGGATAGTGGAACTCTTAAGCGGTCCAGCTTGACACAATTTGTTGGAAGCATTTGTAAGTGGAATTACTTTGATTTTACATCTACAATTTACAATATATAATTTTTTTTTTTTTTACCCCAGTGCGCTTTGTGCATCTCTTTGTGTAACTGTTTGGGGTGACTCATTGTGGAGGGGGGTTACCTCCACTCATTTCAATAGCAAGGGGTTACAGGAATACCTATAAAAGGTTTTTAAAGGAGAAAGAGCGAGAACTACATATTTTCTACCACACACCAATGTGTCTTTTCCCTCCTGCAGCATCCACGTCTAATTATCATAGTATATTATTTTAAGCATGTTATATTATAATATTTTAGGGATATATTAACTTGATAAGGATAAGGGGTGTTTACTATTTTACCATGCATCTAATTATAGGGTAGGATCTCCTTCTAACTATTGCTAACAGGGAGAGGAAATCCTAGTCCAAGCTCTGACTTGTATTGTTGCCTCTTGAACCCAAGTGAAACCTTTCAAAACAAGGTTTTTAAATAGGCCAAAGGCTGGCATGAGGATTTCTTTGTTGTCCTTGGAAGATTTATTTGTGTGCACTTTTGCATATACAGTACTCAGCATGATCTGGCGAAGAAAAGTACTGTAGCCACAGCTTATTTATTTGTTTTTTCTTTCTAATTTCTTTTGTTCTGTTAAGTTTTGACAGGACTACAATATTGTGAATTGTATTCATGGTTTCATTATAATAGGATTCAGAAAAAAAGTTTATTTGATGAAATGCAATCAGTCACTGAACACAAACAATGCATTGTTGTTTTTTGTTCATCTGACATTATTCTGCAAGCAACTGCTTATTTAAATGATTCTAAAGACTTACTTGTTTGACAGTAATCTATATTATTGAATTAGAAACTCCTGTTACTGATTTGTCAAATTTACATTTATATCACTACCATTTAAAAAGTAAAGCTTGAAACAATTTATTACCATGCCACAAAGGCCAACAAAATCGAATAATAAAAATAAAATGTATTTCTTTTGAATTTCTATTATACATACAGCATCATTTTTTACACCTTTTCACTCTGTAACTCAGCGTTATTAGGCTAATAGCAGTTGTTTTTGCTGTAATAAATTATCATCAAAGTTGAAGAGGAAAAGCCATGCAAAATTATAATTTACCAGTATATAATGCTAGATTTGGCATTTGAACAAGTATCTTGAATTCTAAATATGGATTAATATGTCTAAAATATTCCCAACAGATCTAGAGTATTTATGGATTATACACGCTGTGATACATGAATAATATTATTATTTAAGGATGTTAATTTTGACTGATTTATGGGCATTTGTGAAAGCTTGGGGAATTTAAATTAGTATTCTAAGATGTTTAATTTCTGCTTATCCGTTGGTAGGGTTCAGTTTTATTGTTTTGTGCTACTGTAGTGCCGACGAGTATTCTAAAACAAATCTGGGGCAATCACCAACAAGACCCAGGTACATGCTGGGTACATGCTGCAGCATTTCAGTGACATTTCTGTAGACAGACTAATGGCCCATCGGATTAACGGCGGGTGTCCCTGGTAGTCCCATTCAAACTGAATGGAACCGCCAGGAACCCCTGCTATGTTAATCCGATGGGCCATTAGTCTCGGCAGAAATGTCACTGAAATGTTGCAGCATGTACCCAGCATGTACCTGGGTCTTGTTGGTGATAGCCCTAGATTTTCCAAGGCAAGTTTAAGGCAAGTTTTAGAATACTCGTCGGCGCACCTGTAAGAGTGGAGAAACTGCTTTTTTCGACATGATGAATTTCGGTTATATTTACTGGCCAGAAAATATATCTAAATCTGTAAAGGAGGAGAAATTGACAAATTGAAAATCACTGCATGTGCTTGTGTTTTCATGTTCAACATTTTGAATAACATACTAGAGATGCTCTCTACCCTTGGTGTTTTGGTTTTGCCTCTGTTTTTGTGGTGGTGTTTTGGTTTTGCCGAAAATTGGTGCTTTTTTTTGTTTTGGTTTATTGGGACAATGTGTATTTGATTAAACTGTCTTTTAAATATTTGTTATTTCAAATCTATTTTAACCAAATTAATGCTGAAAAAATAAAAGGGTTGATTATTTGCAAAAGTAATAAATATAAATAATTAATGATGAATGATTATTGGTGACAATTATCAGCAATAAGTGTCTCTATCCTGTTTTAAGAAATAGTGTTAACCTGATTGGAACTGAATGGGTGTAGTAGTATAGACATACTCGACTGGTGTCTGGTAGTGAGACAAATAAGATGCTCAAATAGACTCTGCAACCTAAATAAATAATATGCAACAAAGTTTTTGTCTATAGTATTACCCTAACAAAAAATGAATGTGTATAGGAGTGATAACCCCTCTTTATTTTACCTCAGATTATATTGCCTATCACTGAGGTGGGAGCCTGAGTCCTATGGTTTACTGTTTAATTCTTATAGTGTGTGGTACATGTTGTGTGAGGCTGTAGTGACTAGACACAACACAGTGGTAATGAATTATGTAGGGGTGTCCTGGTTTCCCTCTCACCTTCGTTGCAGGGAGCGTCCGGAGGTTCCGCGGCGGCCCGGTAGTACAGGGCGCCGCCATGTTGGTTGACATTGCGCAATAGTCAGGCGCGACTGCCAGGAGCGGAGAGGGTTCGCGCATGCGCAGTGTAAAGCGCGCAAACGGCTGGCCAATCACCAGGAGGCTCTGCAGTTAACTACAAGTCCCATGAGCCTCAGCCGAGCCACCTGACACCAGGGAACCAATAGGAGTGCAGGATTGCTGACAGACAGGAAAGGGAAGCGAGGGGGAGAGACCACGCTAGTCAGAGGGCACCGGAGGAGCAAGGGGAAAGGTTGTGTGTGTGCAGGGGGTCAGTGACCCACCTGCGAAGGCCAGATTTCCCCTCAGGCCCCAGTGTATACCCTGAGTCACCATAAGCTTGTGGTGCTGCAGGGACGCCCTATAGAGAGAGACATCTACTCCCGTACTGTAGTAGCAGATAGGGACACAGTGTCGAGAAGCTGCGGTGGCGACAGCGGTTTGGGCTCAAGCTGCTGGACATCACCATCTCGTGAGAGACTGCGCTGGATTGGCAGATCCTTTTCGAAGTCTGTTGCCGGTTACAGGAGTAGCCGGAAGGTATTTAATAAGTGCACCAACACCGGTACCATCAGGCGCTGATCCCGCCTTGGGGAAGGACACATTGGGGACACTGGGTTGAGTGACAGAGGGACTGTGCATATATATATATATTGGACACGGTGTGGGGTGCACGCGGTGGTGGGAAGTGACATTACTCTGTAGGAGAGTGGCCGAGCCACAGAGATATATCATTGCATGTATGCCATTCGTATACAGCAATCTATGTGTGCTATTTCTAATAGGTATAATCTGAGGTTATGCAATTACGTATTAGTAAACGGTTACAACGTTGAAGTGTGTTATCATTGTTCTTACCTAGGGGAATCTCACTTATTGGGGATCCTGGGTAAGTGGAGGCGCTGCCAAGACTCTAATATTACCCCAGGCTCCCAGTTAGCGGAGGCCCAGATCTCGCTGAGCCAGCAGGTACATACAGCACTAGTAGTAGTCGCTCTAGATCAGCAGCAAAGAGGGCTACATTTGGAGGGGGTGCTGAGAGCTCAGACCTGGGGTGCCCATTCAGAAACTAAATTGTGCTATCCAGTCAAACCATGTTTGTGCCCTCACAGACCGAGGTGCGCAAGTGGGCCCAACAAAACCATGTTCCACTGACCTGTGCCATTGCCGTTGGGAATGTCCCTGCAGCCACCTCCTTGGGCACCATAGGGGATCAAGTGATGACACTCCCGTTCCTGGCCACGGCCCGAGTTGTAGATCATAAGTATGACGCCGATCAAACCTGACGTAAAGTACTATTTGCCACTGAGCGGGACACATGCCCAGAAGCAGTACCCTCTATAATAATCCTACCTGAGGCACCGAGCATCATTGCTCGCTGGTGCACGGGGGAGTGGCCGAACCACTGGCCATGTCGTCACCCCAGAGGGAATACCCTGGGCCGTCAAGTGCAGTCACGTTTACTCCCTCCCGTACTCCTGAGAGCAGCCTGAACCCCATGTGGCCAGCCGCCATAGGCCTACGCATATCTTTCACCCTCCACCATTCGGCCCTTTCTGAGTAGGAGCAGTATGTCCAGACTTGATACCAATGTCCCTTCTGCAGGAAATATCACGCCTAATGATCTGACCATACCTGTGCTAGCGGAGGCCATACATCAATCCACCCAGTCGCATCAGTACCGGAAGCTGAAGGCTTTCTCCAGAGAGAAACCGACGCCATTGGGAGAAGTATGATTTGAGGAATGGCTGGATCATGCTGAGCAGGTACTCCCTGAATGGTCCTGCACTGACGCCGTGAGGAGGCAGCGCATTATTGAATGCGTACGACCACCCGCCTCCCATATGGTGCATTGGTACAGAGATGACCACCCGGACGCAGACACGCACGGGATACTTCATGCACTCACATGGCCAAATTCCATGCGCTGGCCCAGAAAGAAGGAGAAATGGTATCTGACTTTCTTAGGCGTCTGCATCTGGATCTTTGGACTCTGGTAAGGAGGAAAGTAGTGCAGAAGGCTGATGCCGACGGGCTGCGAACCACCCAACTTCTGAGGGGATTTCTCTCGTTACATCCGGTATCCGTGAGAGTCAGCGGATGCCTCGTTCCGGGTCAAGCCCTATCTTTTGACAAACTTATGGACCGAGTACAGGCTCATGAGACCGTGCTGTTGGGTCGGGATTTGAACACGGCCAAGAAGACGGGGCCTCCACCCAAGGAAGCAAAGAAAGGAGAGGCTAGAGCAGGTGCTGCTGGGGACGTGAGTCAAGGAAAGAGGAGCCTGTGGAACATGAGGGTGACCGTGGAGGCTCCACCTCGGGAAGATCTTCCCCGGCCTTCAGGAACAGTTCCACGAGGAGTAATATCCAGTGCTACAGCTGTGGCAAGATGGGGCATATCTCCTCTCAATGTCCTGCAAAACGATGGATGGCGTCCCGACCTGTGAAATCCATGCTGTGTACTCCCCGGACCGCGGAAACCGGCCTTGCGTCCAATGAGGGTGCTGCCCTGGAGGCCCATGAAGCGCCGGCCACATCCCGATGAATAGCCGCATCGGGCCGCCGGCTATCGTCAAGGTCATTTTTGAGGGTATCTATGCGTCTGCTCTACTGGATACTGGTTCCCAAGTAACCATTGTATATCGACCTTTCTACGATCAGCACCTCCACCGGTTGCCCTGTTGTCCGCAGACTCCATGAGATTGAGAGGGCTTAGCCATGAAGACAGCCAAATGAAGAAGCGGTGCACTGAGGTAAGTAGAGAACCACACGCAGCTCTAACAAAAAACGACTAATTTATTGAAAAAAAGGGATCAAACATCATGAAGCTAAGAACCTCTGACGCGTTTCATCCCGCAAGGGACTTTGCCATGAAGACTACCCTATCGATGGAGTGGTGAGAGTACACCTGAATATCCCACAGTTGAACACCGGCAAGAATCACCCTGTGGAAGTGGAAGCGTTCGTGTGCCCGGAACCCCAAGACCATCCCAGTGCCCCTATAATCATGGATACTAATACTGACATAGTACAAGCCGTGATCCGTATGTACTTGCAGGAAGCGGGTGAACTACCGCTGCTGGCTTTAGCCATGTGCACAGCATTACAAGAGACATGCGGTAGGATCGCTGCCGAAGAAGAGCACGGGGTGTTGTATAACATAGAGCGGGGATTGACTGAGATTCCTCCAGGAGAAGGAAGGACGATGACAGCAGCTTGTCGCTACCCAGAGAGATGCACGGAGGACTGGCTATTCTCCTTGGAGAGTAATGCAGATAACGATCAGCAGCTCGGCTACAGGGTGTTGGCCGCAGTTAAGGAGTGGCCGTTTAGAATTTCACACAGAACACAGGTTTACATGAGGAACCTGTCCCCCTATCCCATGCCCATTGATCACGGGCAGCGGCTGGGCCAAATATATCCTGTGACTCCTGCAGGAAAGACAGAAGCTAGGCCGCCGGTCACTACCATCTACACTGCGGCCCCTAAGTTGGCGTTTGATTTCGGGGATTCACCCTTGACGGAGGATTGGAAGAGAAGGCTACAGATCAAGCTGGAAAACCAACGTGAAGTGTTTTCCACCGGCGATATGGATGCGGGGTGCAGACGCAGTGCCCAGCATACCATCCGAGTTAACGATACGACACCCTTCCGCGAACGGTCTCGGCGCATCGCGCCAAGGAATGTGGAAGATGTGAGGAAGCTGCTAACCGAAATGGAGGAGGCCGGCATTGTCCGAGGATCATGTAGTCCTTATGCATCGCCTATCGTGGTAGTGCGCAAGAAGAATGGGACGGTACACCTATGTGTGGACTATAGAACCTTGAACAACCGTATGGTACCCGATCAGTACACCATTCCGCGAATTGAAGACCTCCTGAATGCCCTATCCGGGAATAAGTGGTTCAGCGTGCTGGACTTGAGGTCCGGATACTATCAGGTGCCCATGGACTCTGAATACCAAGAAAAGACAGCTTTCATCTGCCCCTTGGGATTCTATCAGTTCATGCGTATGCCTCAAGGGATATGCGGCGCTCCAGCCACTTTCCAGCGTCTGATGGAAAAGACAATTGGGGATATGAATCCTCGGGAATGCCTGGTGTACCTTGACGACATCATAGTGTTCGGGAAGACACTGCAGGAGCATGAAGAACAGCTGTTGAAAGTGCTGGATCGACTCAGTAATGAAGGGCTTAAGCTGTCTATGGATAAGTGTTGGTTCTGCCACACGTCAGTGACTTATGTGGGCCATATTGTGTTGGCTGAAGGAATATCTACCAATCCTGGGAAAATAGAAGCCTTGGTGTATTGGCCGAGACCCAATAACGTTCAAGAATTACGGTCATTTCTGGGGTTTTGCGGGAACTACCGAAGATTTGTGGAAGGCTATTCGGGTAAAGCCAAAATTCTCAACAACCTCCTCAAAATCTACCCCGAAGACACGGGACAGAAAGCCACTTCAGCTCAGGCACCATTTGGGGATAAGTGGACCCCTGCATGTGAACTGGCGTTTCTAGGGCTGAAGACAAGTTTAACCCAAGCTCCGGTGTTGGCGTATGCCGATCCTGATCGAGAGTATGTCATGCATGTGGATGCTAGCTTCAACGGCGTGGGAGCAGTGTTACACCAGAAATATGACACTGGGCTCCGGCCGGTGGCGTATGCCAGTCGAAGTCTGACACCAAGTGAACAAAACTATCCGGTCCACAAACTGGAGTTTCTGGCCCTCAAGTGGGCTATAGTGGATAAGTTGCACGACTACTTGTATGGCGTTCAATTCGAAGTTAGGACTGACAACAATCCTACAACCTATATCAACACCTCTGCTAAACTGGATGCTACAGGCAACCGATGGTTAGCGGCACTGTCAAACTATCGCTTCAACCTTAAATATAAACCGGAGCCTACAAACATAGGTGTGGACGCGCTGTAGCGAAGACCAGTTCTCAACCCTACTCCAGACGAGGAAGTATCGGAGGAAATTCCAGGACCTGGCATACGGGTGTTGTGCTCCATAGCAGCAGTGGTAGATGATCGAGTAGCTTTCTCTGAATTACGGATAGCCGATTCATTAGAGTGTCAATCACGAGCGATTCCAAGGCCATAGCGACATCCAGATGGAATGAATGTCACTTCAGATAAGATCATTGCTTGGAAAGATTTGGTGCAATATCAAATTCAGGACCCAGTGGTTGGAATAGTTCGTCAAGCGTTGCAACAAAATAATCCTTCCATACTTAAACAAGCACCTAAAGAACTGGTACTAATGAAGGAGATGGGAAAATTTGAACTGGACAACTGTCTATTGTATAGGGTCATACCATATCACAATCACCCTGACCGCCGACAGTTATTTCTGCCCAAGATTCTGCAAAGCATGGTACTCCGGGCACTACATGATGGGCATGGTCATCTTGGAATTGACAAAACATTCGGGCTACTTCGGGATCGATTCTATTGGCCCAGATTGAGAGAATCCATGGAGATACATTGTATGAAGTGCACCCATTGTATACAAAGGAAAACACTACCCACCCGGGCGGCACCTATGTCCCATCAGAAGATCTCAAGCATTCCCTACCAAAGACCAACGGGCTGTGACTGTGGCTAAAGTATTATGGGAGAAATACTTCCTTCATTATGGACTGCCAAATCGATTGAATTCTGATCAAGGTCGGGACTTTGAAAGTAACCTCATACGAGAATTGCTTAAGTTACTGAGTATTACCCAGACCCGAACTACACCGTACCACCTGGAAGGGGATGCTATGCCCGAACATTTCAATCGAATGCTGCTCGACATGCTGGGCACCCTGAAAGACTCACAGAAGACCGAATAGAGCAAGCACGTAGAGACTTTAGTGCATGCTTATAATTGTAATCGCCACGAGTCCACAGGTTATATGCCTTACATCCTCATTTTCGGACGAGAAGCTCGGCTGCCAGTGGATGTGCATCTGCGGTTGTGCATTATAACTAGATTAGTTGTGGGGATATAATATTACATGCTACATCTGTGGCAATTTCCTAGGAAGGCACTTGAAAAATGAGTCGTGCTGTAAAGTAGGCGCAATGAACAGAAGTTACTCTAATGTATCAATATCCACAAATCCTGCTTACTTTCACTCTGCCTGTTTTTCCACCCTTTTTTTAGGTAACAAATTGTAATTAACTACATATTTGGATCAATTCAAACATTTTAGAAATCTGTGAAAAAGTTAAACTTTAACAGAATAAACTACATTTCGATAGATTAAGAATTTTTTCAATGGTTAGTGAAAAGACTTTCTGCAGTCAATAATTACTTTCTTGATTGGTGCTGGTTCTTAGTCTGTAAAATAATCAATTGACAAAAAAAGAGCATTCACGTTAAAATGTTTGGAAATGTGAGAATTTTCAAATATTGTGTGCTAACAAAGCATAATTTTACTAACAAAACTTGGCAGTGCAGGGCAGTAGGGTTGACAAGTGTCCAATATTGAACAAGACTGTCCTGTATTTGGACACGCTGTCAAGTAAAAAATTAAAGATAATAACATGTATGTGTATACCGGTATTACCTCTCTGGACTTAGTGACCTGACCAGCTTGGCGGGGGGGGGGGAAGGAGGGGTTCCTCAGAGCAGGGCTGTTGCTGGGGGGCTGAACAGTTCACTCCATCCTGATTGGCCGCTGCGAGTAATGCAGCCAATCAGGAGGAAGTTTCAGGAGTTTGGGGGTGGTGCCAAGGTGGTGTGAGTCTGTGAGTCTCGGTGTGTGAGCCTGTCCATGTCTGTTTGTCGGTGTGTCTGCATTTTTCTGTGGATGAGCGGAGAGAGAAAATGAGAGGGATGAGGGGAGAGATAAAATTAGAGAAATGAGGGGAGAGGAAAATTAGAGGGGGGGGAGAAAAAGAGAGGGAATGGATTACTCGACCTCTCTGCAGCATTTGACACAGTGGACCACCCTCTTCTCCTCCACATTCTCCATACTCTAGGTATTCGGAACAAAGCTCTATCCTGGATCTCATCCTACCTCTCCCATCGTACTTTTAGTGTCTCTTCTGCTAACACCTCCTCCTCCTCTATTGATCTCTCTGTGGGGGTACCCCAGGGCTCTGTCCTGGGACCTCTTCTCTTTTCTCTGTACACACTCTCTCTAGGTGACCTAATAACATCTTTTGGGTTTAATTATCACCTCTATGCCGACGACACACAAATATACTTTTCAACATGCTTACATATATAAATATAACTTACACCTGCTGTACAAACCAAAGTTTCTGAATGTCTCTCTGCTATATCATCCTGGATGGCCCTCCGCCGCCTTAAACTCAACATGGCTAAAACAGAGCTCCTCATACTTCCTCCCAAACCTGGCCCTACTACCTCCTTCCACATTACTGTTGGAACTACAATCATTCACCCAGTAGCCCAAGCACGCTGCCTAGGGGTCACACTCGACTCATCTCTCACATTAGCCCCTCACATT